>NC_053022.1:353909169-354167288 GCF_003073215.2 Triticum urartu
CCACTCGGTAGGATTTTCAAATACTTAGGCGAGTACTGGACTGCAGCTAAGCCCCCGAGTGGGAGGGTCGCTCTCCACTCGGTAGGATTTTTCAAACTTAGGCGAGTACTGGACTGCAGCTAAGCCCCCCAGTGGGAGGCTGGCACACCACTCGATAGGATTTTCAAATACTTAGGCGAGTACTGGACTTCATCTAAGCCCCTGAGTGGGAGGGTCGCTCTCCACTCGGTAGGATTTTTCAAACTTAGGCGAGTACTGGACTGCAGCTAAGCCCCCGAGTGGGAGGCTGGCTCACCACTCGGTAGGATTTTCAAATACTTAGGCGAGTACTGGACTGCAGCTAAGCCCCCGAGTGGGAGGCTGGCTCACCACTCGGTAGGAAATTATTTTTACAAACTTAGGCGAAACGGATTCGCGGCTAAGTCACCCACTGGGGGATTTCTCAGGCAAACAAAAACAATAACAATCACTGGGAAAATTATAACGCTCTTGTCTTTGATAAATAAACTGCAGAAGTTTTTCTTATTACATCTCATCCGAATGAAAATTCAAGTATAAAAGGGGCGGAGCAGCTCCGCATTCCAGGCTCGTGGCTCATCAATCTGGCGATCGACATTATAAAGGTGGTACGCTCCATTGTGGAGGACTCTGGTGACTATGAAGGGACCTTCCCAAGTAGGAGCGAGTTTGTGTGGTTTCTGTTGATCCACTCGGAGGACCAAGTCTCCTTCTTGGAAGGCTCGACTCTTCACATTTCTGGCATGGAATCGACGCAAGTCTTGCTGATAGATGGTCGATCGGATCATGGCCATTTCTCTTTCTTCTTCCAGGAGGTCGACTGCGTCCTGCCGGGCTTGCTCTGCTTCATCTTCAGAGTAGAGCTCGACTCGGGGTGCGTTGTGAAGCAGGTCACTCGGCAAAACTGCTTCGGCTCCGTAGACCAGAAAGAATGGGGTTCTTCCAGTCGATCGGTTTGGGGTTGTCCTCAATCCCCAAAGAACTGATGGAAGCTCGTCGACCCATGCACCTGCTGCGTGCTTGAGATCGCGCATCAGTCGGGGTTTCAGTCCTTTGAGAATTAAGCCATTTGCTCTTTCCGCTTGTCCATTCGACTGGGGGTGAGCGACTGAAGCGTAGTCGACTCGTGTGCCTTGAGAGGCGCAAAAGGCTCTGAATTTCTCAGAATCGAAGTTTGACCCATTGTCAGTGATGATGTTGTGCGGAACTCCATATCTGAATATCAACTCTCTGATGAAACTGATAGCAGTGCAAGCGTCAAGATTCTTGATAGGCTTAGCTTCAATCCATTTGGTGAACTTGTCGACTACTACTAGCACATGAGTGAAGCCGCTCCTGACCGTTCTCAGTGGTCCAACCATGTCCAGTCCCCAGACAGCGAAGGGCCAGACGAGTGGAATGGTTTTCAGGGCTGACGCGGGTTTGTGCGACATATTGGAGTAAAACTGACATCCTTCACATTTGTCGACTATCTCTTTTGCCATTTCATTTGCCCTTGGCCAGTAGAATCCCGCTCGGTATGCTTTAGCCACAATGGTCCGAGAGGACGCATGATGACCACAGGTCCCCGAGTGGATATCATCAAGGATTATCTGACCTTCTTCTGGTGTTATACACTTCTGACTGACTCTAGTCGCGATTTCTCTATACAACTGTCCCTTTATGACTGTAAAGGCCTTGGATCAACGGACGACCTGTCGAGGCTCTTCTTCGTCCTCTGGGAGTTATTTCCTTAGGATGTACGCGATGTACGGTACCGTCCAGTCGGGAGTGATGACCAAAACTTCCATGATCAGGTCGACCACAGCTGGAACTTCAACTTCAATCGGATCCGTGGCACTTTTTGGCTGCGGGGCTTCTTCAGTGAAGGGATCCTCCTGAACTGATGGTGTGTGGATGTGTTCCAAAAACACATTGCTGGGAATGGCTTCTCTTTTGGAACCTATTTTCGCCAAATCATCAGCTGCTTGATTTTTCAGTCGGGGTATGTGATGAAGTTCTAACCCCTCGAATTTCTTCTCCAGCTTTCTCACTGCATTGCAATAACCAGTCATGGCCGGACTTCTGACGTCCCACTCCTTCATCACTTGATTAACCACCAAATCTGAGTCGCCATAGACCATGAGGCGACGGACGCCGAGTGAAATAGCCATGCGCAACCCATATAAAAGTGCTTCATATTTTGCTTCACTATTGGAGGAATCAAAGTGGATTTGAAGAACATATCTGAGCTTATATCCTCGGGGGGAGACCAATACTACCCCGGCACAGGAACCATTAAGCATTTTGGAACCGTCGAAGAACATGGTCCAATGCTCCGAGTGAACCTGAGTCAGCAGTTGTTGTTCAATCCACTCGGCGACGAAATCTGCTATTGCTTGGGACTTGATAACTTTCTTTGCTTCAAACTTGATATCCAGAGGAAGGACTTCAATCGCCCATTTTGCCACTCAACCAGTTGCATCTCTGTTGTGCAGGATCTCTGACAATGGAGCGTTGCTGACGACTGTAATGGAATGATCAGAGAAGTAGTGAGGAACCTTCTTTGTGGTCATATAAATCCCATACACAAGCTTCTGATAATGAGGATATCTTTGCTTCGACGGGGTCAAAACATCAGAAACATAATATACTGGGCACTGAACTTTTAAGGCTTTTCCTTCTTCTTCCTGCTCGACCGTAAGTACCATACTGACGACTTGTCCCGTGGCTGCGATGTAAAGCAGCAAAGGCTCTTTGCTGGTTGGAGCAGCAAGCACCGGCTGGGTGGAGAGCAGAGCTTTGAGCTCTGCAAACGCTGCATCAGCTTCAGGAGTACACTCGAACTTGTCTGACTTCTTCATCAATCGGTAAAGAGGCAATGCCTTTTCACCGAGACGAGAGATGAATCGACTTAAAGCGGCCAAGCAACCGGTAAGCTTTTGGACGTCGTGCACTCGCACAGGATGTTTCATCCGGAGTATAGTACCGACTTTTTCTGGATTGGCGTCGATTCCCCGTTCGGAAACGAGAAAACCGAGTAACTTTCCGCCAGGAACTCTGCATGTGCACTTTTATGGATTAAGCTTGATATCATACCTCATGAGGTTGGCAAAGGTTTCAGCAAGGTCAGTCAGCAGGTCAGAACCCTTCCGTGACTTGACCACAATATCATCCATGTATGCTTCCACATTTCAACTAATTTGAGTAAGCAAACACTTCTGAATCATCCTCATGAATGTGGCTCCGGCATTCTTGAGGCCGAATGGCATGGTAACATAACAGAAGCACCCGAACGGAGTGATGAAAGCTGTTTTGATCTCGTTAGGTCCATATAGACGGATCTGATGGTACCCGGAATAGGCATCTAAAAAATACAGTCGCTCACATCCCGTAGTCGAGTCGACTATCTGGTCGATGCGGGGGAGAGGAAAATGATCTTTCGGGCAGGCCTAATTGATATGTTTAAAGTCAATGCACATGCGAAGTGGCTTGTCCTTGGGGACCATGACAACATTGGCGAGCCACTCGGAGTGGTAAATCTCTCGGATGAACTCCGCTGCTAAGAGCCGAGCCACCTCCTCACCAATAGCCTTTCTCTTCTGGACGGCGGACCGTCGGAGATGTTCTTTGACAGGTTTCACTTTTGAGTCGACTTGTAGGCGGCGCTCAGCCAGCCCCCTGGGAACACCCGACATGTCGGAAGGCTTCCATGCGAAGATGTCCCAGTTCTCACGGAGGAACTGGATGAGCGCTTCTTCCTATTTGGAGTCGAGTGTTGTTGAGATATGAGTCGGAGCAGCACTGGGATCGGTCGGGTGAACATGAACCGGCTTCGTTTCACCAAACGACTGAAAAGCTGATTCTGTAGTGGGCTTCTTGGCTCGCAGCAAATCACTCGGGTCTGCAGTCTTCTGGTACTCCTGCAGCTCCACCACTGCCATCTGAGCATCAGGGATCTTTGAGCCTTTCTGAAAACACTCTTCTGCTTTCTTCCGATTGCCCGTAACAGTGATCACACCTTTGGGACTAGGCATCTTCAATTTGAGATACACATAACATGGTCGAGCCATGAAGCATGCATAAGCTGGCCTGCCCAAAATAGCGTGATAAGCACTCTGGAAATCTACAACTTCGAACGTCAACTTTTCTTTGCGGTAATTCTTGGAATCACCAAAAACCACATCAAGAGCAATTTGGCCGAGTGACTCAGCCTTCTTCCCAGGAATGACTCCATGGAAACTCATGTTGCTGGTACTGAATCTGGACATCGGAACGCCCATCCCTTTCAACGTCTCAGCATACAGTATGTTCAAACCACTGCCACCATCCATCAAGACTTTGGTCAGTCGAGTGCCTTCAACAACTGGGTCGACCACCAAAGCTTGCCTCCCAGGGGTGACAATGTGCGTTGGGTGATCGGACTGGTCGAATGTGATGGCAGTCTGAGACCACTTCAGATAACTGGGTGTCACCGGAGCAACCATATTCACCTCACGGTTGATAACTTTCAGTCGACTTTTGCTTTCAACATCAGCAAAAATCATCAAGGTGGAATTGACCTGGGGGTATCCATCATCACTGTCTTCTTTGTCCTCAACTTTGTCCGACTCCTTTTCCTTATCTTTGGGTTGTTTGCCCTGGAACTGCTGGATCAAGAGCTGACACTGTCGAGTGGTATGTGTCGGGTAAATGAGCTTACCCTCTTCATCTTTCTTGGTGTGTATGTGACATGGCAAATCCAACACATCATTTCCGTCTTGGTCTTTAACTTTCTTGGGGTTCCAAGGCCCTTTGGGTTTCCCCTTAAACTTTCCTTGAGTTACAGCCAAGGCTTCCCCAGGAGCAGCTGGCTCGGCTCTCCGCTTCTGTTTCTGATTGGAATTTCCTCCTCCGGTTTCTTGGGCGACTGACTTGTGTTTGCCACTCTGGAGACGGTCCTCATCCTCACCATTAGCGTACTTGGTGGCAATCTCCATCATCCGATTCAGAGACATGTCTCCAGTTCGACCGAATTTCAGATTCAGTTCTCTGTACTTGACGCCTTCTTTGAAGGCACAGACTGTTTGGTGATCAGGCACATTCTCTACCATGTGATGTAACGTGATCCATCTCTGGATGTAATCCCTCAAAGTTTCATTCGGCTTCTGCACGCAAGACCGCAGTTCCGTCAGCCCTGCCGGTCGCTTGCATCTTCCTTCAAATGTGGTGACAAACAGTCGGGCGAGATCTTCCCAAGTGTAAATGCTGCTGGGTGCTAACTGATTCAGCCATGCTCTGGCCGAGCCCTCCAACATGAGAGGCAGGTGCTTCATGGCCACTTCATCATTGTCACCGCCAATCTGGACAGCCACTCGGTAGTCTTCAAGCCAAGTATCGGGCTTGGACTCACGAGTGAACTTACTGACTCTAGTCGCCAACCTGAAGTTGGGAGGAATCACAGCGGCCCTGATGGCTCTACTAAAGCACTCTGGCCCCGAAACATGTACTCTGCTGCTGGTAGGTGCATCTCTGTCGTGACCTTCTCGGTGAGCTCTGTTCCTGTCGACCAAACCTTGAACGAGAATGGATCTCGCATCAAAGCCTGGTTCCCTGGGGTCGACTGGAATCCTTCGCCCAACACTATGAGGGCGCCTGTCATCCTGCCTTCGAGCCACATACGATCCACTCCTCGGGCGAGGGGTGGGCACTCGGCGTCGATCGTCACGATCGAATCGGTGATCATACTTCTCACGGTTCCCATACTGATCACGCCGATCCCCACGTCCCTCATGCCTCGGGGGCGATCTTGGGCTATGAGCCGACTGGACTGTGTCTGCAGCAATGGATCTGCTATGAATCCTGTTCCGCGACTGAGAAACAGCGGAATTCTGGTCTCCTGCTGCCCGGAGTAACGCTCTGACTGGGAAGGCTGAATCGACTCTGCTATACGGGCTGCAGCTGCTAAATTCTGAATCGGAGTTCGATATACCTGCGGGGGCGGAAAGAGCTGACGTCGACTGGATTCTGGAACCCGTTGTCGCGCACGCTTGTCAAGTGCTCGCTGGAGGTTCTCCAGTCGAGTGTGCTCAGCCAAGTTTGCCAGGCGCGCGTCCTCCAAGGCACGAGCCTCGGGGGTTTCTCCAACGATAGGAGTGTGCAGTGCATCCATGTTCCGGCGACGAAGTTCTTCTCTCTGCAGCGACGTGAGAGGCTCGGGGAGATATTCCTCATGGGGATGCGACAGGTCGCCTCCACCTGCGCCTCCGTCGGTGCGGGGAAAACCGGGAGGACTGGGCGGTCCATCGACCATCAGAACCTCCACCGCCGGATCACTGCTGTCGCACTTGGATGCGGTCTCTGCGGAGCCAGTCGACAGGTCGAACAGGCCGTAGAGGGATTCGTCGAGCTCGATCGCCGTGACTTGAGGGGTGGCCGACTAGCGTGCCACCGCGTGTCTCACCAACCGCTGAAGTCTCGACCGACCGGAGCGCTTGCGCCAGCGGGAAATAGGGAGGGAGGACAACACAGGGGCCGACCGATAATGGGTCGATGGTTGCCGCAAGAGGACGCCGCGGATGCACGCGCGAAAGTGCGTTGCCCCACGGACAGGGAGTGCGTCCACGTCGAGCGGAGCCTCCTGAAGCCAAGCGGAGTCGTCGGCGATGAACGTGAGCGCGCCGAGACGGATCTCGCGGCCCTCCACCAAAACTCCGCCAGAAACCATGATGATTTGGATCGGAAAAGATCGCAACTCCTCCAACAAATCGCTAGGACACCGGCCCCATGGTGGGCGCCAACTGTCATGGTTCTAAGTCTGACAGTAATGTAGGGGGTAGGTATGGAGAGGCAAGATCTTAGCTATGGAGTAGTTGTAAGCACACGAGGTTTACGAGTTCAGGCCCTTCTCGGAGGAAGTAATAGCCTTACGTCTCGGAGCCCGGAGGCGGTCGACTGGATTATGTGTGTATGAATCACAGGGGTGCGAACCCTTTACACTGAGGAGGGGGTGGCTTATATAGAGTTCGCCAGACCCCTCTGGCCCTCAGTTATGCAGGGTTTTATGTACATTAAGATCGGGCGTTACTGGTAATGCCCCTAATAAAGTGTTATGATGACCATAAAAGCTACTTAATGACCGACCGTTAGCGTGCGGAGTGACTTTAGGTCTCCTGGCCATCGAGTGGTTGGATCTTGGTCGAGTGATTTCTTCTTGGTCGAGTATCTTCGAGTCTGTCGAGTGGAACACCTCTAAGTCGATTGAAAGGTGATTTCTTCTAGAGATGTCCTTGGGTAGGGCAGTTAGGACAGGTCCATGACCCTACCCTAGGTACATAGCTTCATCACCCACATCTTAGATGCTATATACTGATACGAGTTCCTTGGAGCTTGTAGATCTGAGATATAAGAGCTCACAGGATGTCTTAATATTTTTACAGGAAACCTTGATGAGTTTGAGAATTGCACACAATTTGTACAAAAACTACTCAGATGCCCTTGGATCCCATATCCAACGACCTCGAAGCTTGTATCACCGTAGCATCTAAGATGAGGGAGGACATCATATTCTCCTGTATGTAAAAATATCATGTGCTACCACACCTTAGATGCTTTGGTGATACAAGCTCTTCGGAGCCGTTGGATTTGTGACCCAACAACTCCTCGGTGGTTCAAATGTTTTTTTGCAGAAAAGCCCCAAAGAGTTCGGCCACTGCTTACAAGCACAAAGACTGCTCAGATGCCATTGGACCTCAGATCAAACAACCTCGAAGCTCGTATCACCGTAGCGTCCAAGCTGCGATAGCACCTGATGTTTTCTCGCACGAGAGAATATGAGGTGCCCCGCACTGTAGATTCTATGGAGATACGAGTTCACGGAGATCTAACGGCTCATAGTAGGAGGTTTGAATGTTTTTGAAATATACGCCTGAGATAGTTTGGGAATTGCACAGAAAGTACAAGTACTATGCATGTGGCATCTGATCACAGATCATACGACCTAGATGCTCGTATCACCATATCGGCTAATTAAGCTACGGGGAGCACCTAATATGAGCAACGGGGAGCCGTTGGATCCAAGATGCAGTGGCACACACGAGGCCTGAATGTTTTATTTGCAAAAAAAACTTGGAGAATTTGGAAATTGCACATAATTACAAAGACTACTCCCAAGCCATTGGATCTCAGTTCCAACGATGTAAAAACTCATATCACCATAGCATCTAAGCTGCCGGGTGGATGTGATATCCTATGCCGCTATCATTTTTGTTCGTAAACTTGCAAAATACGTGTAACTCATGCCGTTACTTGTCTAACCGCGCAAAATTTTTGTTCGAAAAAACCATCTACACTGAAATATCGGAACAACACACGGGGTCCCACTTGTCACTGATCAAATTTGGACCTAAAACTAACAAATCTGAAAGACGAGATTCGTACTGGCAACCTGGACTACAAAGCGTAAGTCGATAGCCTGAAACAATAATGGTTTTTGGATTTGTCCCATAACTTGATTTTATACAGTATTACGTTGAGTCGAGTAGAGGGAGTGGCTCGTCAACACGTTCATGACCATTGACTCACTTACTAGTGGGTCCCAGGTCTGCGATCTCTCTCTCCTCTCCATCGTCTAACCTTTAGACGCACGAGCACACAGCAGAGCGGCCCTCGCTTGTCGTGGTGTTATTATAACTAAAAAGGCATGGAAAATAGAAGAATCGCCTAGAACAAGAGACGCTGTGGCTGGTCGAGACGGAGCTAACAACACCTATCCTCTGTGCCACGTTAGCATGATGAAGCTGTGTGGCTAGTGGGGTGTTTTTGACTCATTGGCTGGGTCCCGAGGTCGAACCATAGGTAGTACGTCTGATACAGTATAATTTTACACGCACATTTTTCCTCTGTGCCGAGACGTGGCACACCCTACCGCGCGGTTTCGGGGTCCTCCCTGGTGGTGCACGCATATATTCTTCCTTGCCGAGACGTGGGATGCCCTACTGCGCGTTTTCTAGGTCCTCCTCGGTCATAGCGCCGAAGCAAGTAAATGAGTCGTCAAATCACGAAAGACCACCTTTCTTGCCGAGTACATCATTGAAGCATGGTGGCTAGCTAGTTGGACTAGTACAACCGATTAGCTAGGCCGCCGCCACATTTGTTTTTTCACCCCTTTTTTATCTCCTTGCCGGCAGGTAAATTTAAATATCCACCGCGGCGTTGCTCTGGTCTTTGGGTGCAGCAGGCACAACAGGATTTTTAATTTTTTGATTGACGGGAGCAGGCGCGACAGCATTTTTAATTTTTTTTGATTGACGGGAGCAGGCGCAGTAGCATTTTTAATTTTCTGATTGATGGGAGCAGGCGCGGCAGCAATTAGTCATGATGACTCCGCCTGTAAAACCCACTGCTCGCTGATGTGAAAAGTCATCGACTGGTGTTTTCCCATGGTGAAAACTAAAAAATTCACCCCGCTCCTTGGCTGGCTCCCTCCGCCTTCCCGTAGATTGCATTGCCTTTCAGCCATTTCGTCCCCTTTGCTTCCTCTCCCCATTGCTTCTACCTGGAGCCATGGCAGCCCAGCAGATCACGAAGTCTGAGGTGAGCCGCCTGACACAGGAGCTCCAGGCCAAGGATGCGGAGCTCAGGGCCAAGGACGTGGAGCTCCATGAGCTCAAGGAGGAGAGGAGTGCCATGCTCCTTCGTTATGTGCAGGAGTTCACGGAGCTTCAAAAGCGGCAGGCGTCCACCACAAAGATGCTCGAGGCGTCGGCGTCGTTGCTGCAGAAAGCGGGAGATACGATAGGCCATTAGGGGAGCTGTCTGGAATGCGAGTGGGCCGATCGTGACGAGGTCCAGGATCGCCTCAGCCACTTGGTGGACCAAGTTGCCACACACGTATTGAAGCTGCGCCATGCCTACCGTCGTGCCAACGCGACCATGCCGGCCGTCGGGCTAAACCCGTTTGACCACCCCATCGACTTCAACGATCTGCGGCTTCCTAACCTGGTCTCCTTCTTCACCTATATCTCCGAGGAGCTGAGCCGTCTCCACGCGATGGTGGGGGCGGAGCTAGACAAGGAGGGGTTGCGGGCTGCCGTCGCCATTGCTGGGTGAATCCTCTTAGGGCTCCGTCACTGGAATCCATTCATGCCATTGGACGCCGTCTTTGACTAGCTGGCTCCCGTCGATCGGTAGGGGGCTCTGCAGGCGGTTGCACCCTGCATCACCAACTCGTGCGCCTAGAGAAGCGGAGGGACTTCGGTGGTGTTTAGGTGTCGTCTGCATGGGCATGTCCATGTCTCGGCGCAACATGACCGTTGGATCAAACTCAGTTGGTTCAGATCGGTCACTATAGCACAAAGCGTGTGGGTGTGTTTGGTTGCATTCCCATCTCAATATAGTTGTTCTCTCTTCATGTATTTGTGTTAACCTACTAGTCTGGACTCATGCACCCTTCATGCACTCTGCCAAACACCCAAAAGTGGGTCGAGAAGTGAACTTTTGCTCCCATCCCGTGCACCCTTCGTACACCCTGCCTAACACTGATTCGTGCTTCATATGGTTCACGTTTTGTGGAGTATTGTAGCACCGTACTCTCCATGCGTTGTAGACTTAGTTCTGTTAACATTGATCTCACCGTTCATTCTCAACCGGACAGTCGAAAAAGTGGTACTATGTTACATTACTGTTCATATAGTTGACATACGCACAACATCATTTGTTGTCGTCATATCTTACTACGCTAGCAACAAGATTATGTAGTACTGACGTATGAACCACCGCACATGTCTAGTACTTGGAGCACTATGTATGTTTAAGTGGCTACCGTGTTTCGCACTCCTCCGCCGTAAGAGTGGAAATGCTTGATGTAATCATTTTTTTCTTCAAAAAAATAGTGGACACGCTCTACCATGTGGATCATCCTCGACGGTCGTCGGGAACCTTGCTACTCACTTTCACCGACGTGTGGGACAGCCAGCATCGGGGTCCACCAGCCATGCACTAAATTACTTCGTAGTAGAGTGCCCAACTGCACGATAGACTACCCCGATCAAAGTGCCGCAGTAATGCCCAATGATCCGTCAAATCACAAAACCCCCTCCTTTCCAGCAGTAAGTTGGACGGACGAAGCAACCATCATTTCACTCTTCTCTCTCAGATTCCTCTCTTGAAGAAAACCCCCACTAGCTTCTCCCTCATCTTGTTCTTCATTTCTTCAAGAAAACCCCGACCTGCTTCTGCCATTGTTCTTCTCCCCGAAAGAAGGAAAGGTGAGCGCATCAATGGTGTTGATTCTTCCCAAGGCCCGGTCTTGCAACCCCGAGACTGATCCTATAACTCCCTCTCTGTTCTTCTTTTGGGTTTGTGATTATGGTTTCTTTTCTTTTATTTCTATTTGACAGTTTCTTGATGGACGCTGGAGCACCATCCGAAGTGATGTCCATGGCTCTGGTCAAAACCATCGAGGCTCATGGTACGAAGAAGCGCAAGCACCCCACTGAGACTACCGCAGACAAGCTCAAAGCCATTGCCCTGTCCAAGCCCCCCTCTCCAGGATCCATCATTAAGCAAGTCCAGGTAATATCTCTTCTTGACGATCTTTTTCTCGATCTTGATCGTGTTTTTCATCTAACACGTAGTACTAGTACTAGTAGTACAACTTTCTGGGTGATCTTGCATGTGATTTTTGTGTGCCAAATGACGGTTCTAAATTCCTCTTTTGACCAAAACATGCGAGAGGTTGACACTGATTTCTTATAGATTACTTTCAACTACTTTATGAACATCAATGCTACCTTTGAAGAGGGTATATTTGCCTCAGTAACTTCTGTTATGGATATTGCAAGTAATCCCTCTGCTCTCATGCCTTTGAAGACATGTTCTAGTGTCTTTTTTCACTCATTTATGTGCGTATATGTAGTCATATATGGAGTAAAATATTGAATATCATCTTATATTTCTGAACGGAGGTAGTAATAAAATAACTGGTTTCTGTTTGTATTAGAACCAGGTCCGCGGTGGAGATGAATTTCTCAAAGTCATGCCATGTGAACTGGAAGACCTGAGGATGAGTTCTACTACTAAACTATCCAACTGATGTGTCCTTGTCGCCCCATGTCCTGAACTAGTGTTTTCCTGTAGCATTGTTGTCAGGCGTGTTCTCGAGGTTGTACTTGACCACAACAATTTCCTGGCTGTGCCTTCGATTACGAAGGGTGTGGTTCTTGTAAAGCTTCCCGACAAATCTGATGCAACCTGTCTTCATCGTCATGTTTATGAGTGGAAAGACCACTCTATTATGTTCTCCAAGGTTGACGAGATGGTGATGGTGCCAGTAGACATCTCCCACGAAGTCCATGGCCTAGTCAGTTATGCGGGGTTCATCCCTGTAGGTCGGTGGCAAGAAATAGTCTGCAGAGTTTAATTAGTGCAACTTTACTTGTCTGTAGTAAGTACTATTGTTTAGTACTCCCTCTATCCCATAATGTAAGACGTTTTTTGGCACTAGTGTAGTGTTAAAAATATCTTATATTATAGGATGGAGGGAGTACTTGATTTGTGTTTGTGAACCCTATATTGTTTAGTACTGCCGCTTTTGGTGTGTGGTGAGTCCTGAGAACAGTCTATGTTAATGTCTGTCCACTCAATTCAGTCTGTATATTTTGAAGTATCTAGATCATCTTTTTTGTGAGGACGGTTTAGCAATTATGGTTACACTCCAATATCTGTATGCATTGCAGGGTTTATCGCACCCACTAGGATTTGCAGTCCCATGGATGTTCGGTCCATACAATTTGTCACGACCTTTGGATTGTCCTGGTTGTGGGAGTAGGCAGGGGCCCTGCATGCCACCCGTAGTTGGACGATCAATCTTCCATTTAGTACTTCAACATAGTGATTTCCTGGTAAGGATTCACTTGTGTCACATCAAGTAAATCTTATTGATTTACTGTCTAAATCTTATTGATTTAGTGCCATGTTTTCTTTCTTTTGCTGCAATTTTACGATGCAGGTTTTGCCATGAGACATTCATCACAGAATAAACCATTTGGTTTTCTCTATGATGGATATTTTTGCAGGTTTCACTTCTTATGTCGTGTCAGTAACGAAGGCATTGTCCATCACTTATATTGCTGGAAAAAATTGGATCAGTCTGTTGTCTGAGTACAAGCTGAATCCCTATGATGAACTACATTTTGGTCTAACAAACATGCCACAATTAATCCTTCTCGCATTTAAAAGAAATGAAGAAAAAGACTGGATCACGGTCACGGAGCCTACTCAAGTTAGAAAGCTGATCATAGCAGACCAGTCACGATCACCACAGTCTCGCACATCGGTACCACCTTCCGCAATGGATCAAGCACCAACAGTTGCTCTAGGACTGACAGTGGTAGCAGCTCAGTGTGATCCAGCCAAGGATTGGGCACCGACTGCGTCAGCGGATCAGGCTGATCTACCGGAGGATCGGGCATCGACACCGGCACCTGCTCCGACACCGTCACCTACTCTACAGCGATCACCATCTCCGGCAGTAGCGGTGGCACTACCAGTTGCACCAGCATGGGCACCAGCAACGGCTTCGGCACCTGCAACAACACTTGCACTTGCATCTGCTCCGGCCCGTGCAGCGGCAACAGAACCAGTAGTTGCACCGGCAACAGACTGGGCTGCAGTTCGCACTTCATATACCAAAGTCCTTACAAAAACCGACATGTCCACCTTCTTGGTAAGCATTGGCCGCCCAAGTGCTTCGTTCTTTTTTCTTTCCATGTTGTTTCACATTATTCACTGTGTTGATCTAACTGTTTGTGTATGTCTTCTTGATTGCAAACAGAGAATTCCTAGAGGAACGAGGGAGTCGTTCAACAATCCGGGCGACCGTGGCCAAGTTTCTCTTACTATGCGCAGCCTTGGTGTGAATGAACCTGCTCAGTATACCGTAAGTACAAAGGATGGTCGCTTGATGATTGATGCTAAACAATGGTCAAGGTTTAAATCTAAATCATATCTTGTGGTAGGGGATGATGTCAAAATCAAACTTTCTTGGCAAGGAGAGCTGGTCCTGCTACCTCTTGAGCATGTGTTGGTTTTCCCTTGAAGAGGAAAGGGTGATGCAGCAAAGTAGTGTAAGTATTTCCCTCAGTTTTTGAGAACCAAGGTATCAATCCAGTAGGAGACAACGAAAAAGTCACCTAGTACCTGCACAAACAATCAAGAACCTTGCAACCAACGCGATAAAGGGGTTGTCAATCCCTTCACGGCCACTCGCAAAAGTGAGATCTGATAGAGATAGTAAAGTAAATATTTTTGGTATTTTTGTTGTATAGATTGGAAAGTAAAGATTGCAAAATAGTAAACGAGATGCGATGTAAATAAAAGAGATGCAATATAATAAGAAAGAGACTTGGGGGCCATAGGTTTCACTAGTGGCTTCTCTCAAGATAGCATGTATTACGGTGGGTGAATAAATTACTGCCGAGCAATTGATAGAAAAGCACATAGTTATGAAGATATCTAAGGCAATGATCATGAATATAGGCATCACGTCTGTGTCAAGTAGACCGAAATGATTCTGCATCTACTACTATTACTCCACACATCAACCGCTATCCAGCATGCATCTAGAGTATTAAGTTCATAAGAACAGAGTAACGCATTAAGCAAGATGTCATGATGTAGAGGGATAAACTCAAACAATATGATATAAACCCCATCTTTTTATCCTCGATGGGAACAATACAATACGTACCTTGCTGCCCCTACTGTCACTGGGAAAGGACACCGCAAGATTGAACCCAAAGCTAAGCACTTCTCCCATTGCAAGAAAGATCAATCTAGTAGGCCAAACTAAACCGATAATTCGAAGGGACTTGCAAAGATAACAAATCATGCATATAAGAATTCAGAGAAGAACCAAATAATATTCATAGATAATCTTATTCATAAACCCACAATTCATCGGATCTCGGCAAACACACCGCAAAAGAGTATTACATCGAATAGATCTCCAAGAACATCGAGGAGAAATTTGTATTGAGAAGCAAAGAGAGAGAAGAAGCCATCTAGCTAATAACTATGGACCCGAAGGTCTATGGTAAACTACTCATGCTTCATCGGAGAGGCTATGGTGTTGATGTAGAAGCCCTCCGTGATCGATTCCCCCTCCGGCAGATCGCCAGAAGAGGCCCCAAGATGGGATCTCACGGGTGCAGAAGGTTGCGGCAGTGGAAAAATGGTTTTGTAGCTCCCTGCGATCGATCTAGGGTATAAGAGTATATATAGGCGAAAGAAGTACGTCGATGGAGCTACGAGGGGCCCACGAGGGCGGGGCGCGCCTACCCCCTGGGCACGCCCTCCTGCCTTGTGGCCGCCTTGTGGCGTTCTAGACTTCAACTCCAAGTCTCCTGGTTTGCTTTCGGTCCAAGAAAGATCATCGCGAAGGTTTCATTCCGTTTGGATTCCATTTTGTATTCCTTTTCTGCGAAACTCTATAATAGGCAAAAAACAGAAACTGGCACTGGGCCTCCGGTTAATAGGTTAGTCCCAAAAATAATATAAAAGAGCATATTAAAGCCCATTAAACATCCAAAACAAATAATATAATAGCATGAAACAATCAAAATTTATAGATACGTTGGAGATGTATCAGGTCCAAATCAACTTTGAAATTCTTCAGTAGCAGCATGCAACTGCCGAACTGATCTATCCTCCGAGAGATTTTGATGTAATAATCTGGCATGGTGAAACAAGTGTCCTCACTACAAAAAAAGAAACATCCGTGACATTTTGGGTCGAACGAAATTTTCTTCTGTCATACATATGACACTTCTATGACGATAATTGTGACAAAACCCGGTATCATCATAGATGTGGTGGGCTCCTACTTCTATGACAAAAAATCATGACAGAAAATGGGCTTTTTCTCCTGGGCGGGCCAGAGACGCAGCTGCATGACATTATTTGGGCCGCCCATGACGGAAAAAACCATGGTAGAAGCGAGGGGGAGGAAAATTTCGGGGAGTTCCCGGTTACAGCGGGAGGTCGGGGCCGAGCAATGCACGTTTCTCTCATACACATACGCGCGTGTGTGCGAGGCGTTGGCTCTAACTGAACCTGAGCAAGGCGTTGGGCTCTAACTGAACCCAAGCGATTGCACTGCAGGCTACGTGTTACTGAACCCGAGCGATCGATTGATGGCTGTTAACTAAACCCGATCGAGCGATTCCTTCGCTACTGCTGCTAACTGAAGCCGGTCGGTTGAATGAATAGTGAGCGTTGCCGGGGGGGTGGATGAACAGTGAGCGGTGGCGTTGCCTCTGGATGAATAGGACCCCGTGGTGTGGAGGACTGGATGAACAGTAGACGATGGAGGGGTGCCCGTGGAGGGGTGGTTGAACAGGTCCCTGTGGTGTGGAGGGCTGGATGAACAGTAGACGGTGGAGGGGTGGTTGAACAGTAGCCGGTGGAGTAGCGCGCGGTGGAGGCTGGATGAACAGGAGCCCGTGGAGGCTGGAGGAGGTCGACGGTAGCCCGTGGAGGCTGGAGGAGGTCGACGGTGGAGATGAACAGTATCCCGTGGAGTCCCGTTTTGCGGTACGCCACACCCCTCCCGATGAACAAGACCCCTGTTTCGACCGTAGGAGGTCCGTTTCATCCGTTTTGCGGTATGCCACACCCCTCCCGATCAACAGGACCCCCGTTTCGACCATAGGAGGTCCGTTTCGTCCGTTTTGCGGTACGCCACACCCCTCCCGATCAACAGGACCCCTGATTCGACCGTAGGAGGTCTGTTTCCTCCGTTTTGCGGTATGCCACACCCCTCCCGATCAACAGGATCCCGTTTTGAATGTGGTCGGTCGAACACAAGGCCGTTTCCTCCGTTCTGCGGTACGCTAGGCCCCGTTTCCATCACCTGTTCCGTCTAAGCCCTCCTGATGAACACGACCACGCATTTCGTTCCGACCCAGCCGGTTGGCTCCCACGCGTTCTGTTGCCTCCCCATGAACACGACACATTCTGTTGCCTCCCCATGAACGCGACACATTCCGTTGCCTCCCCATGAACACGACGACGACGCTGTTTCTCCGTTCCGACCCAGCCATGTACACGAGCCCTGGCCGTACGTATGCGCGAGTAGGCGTTTGAGACCCCGCCCATATGTACACATACATGGCCGTATTTTCTTTCTTGCACCCTGGCCGCTGTACGTATGTGTACATGCTACGTGCGTGCCTCTACATCCACTAGTATATATGTACGTACACGTTCACAACCAGAATGACAACGCTACGTACGCTTCGGCCAGGTGGGTCCCGACTGTCAGGCACTTCCTTGCGTGCGAAGATGTAGCTGGTGGGTCCCAACAGTCAGGGGGGAAACGTTTTTTTCGCGAAATACGATGGCCCGTCCGGTGGGTCCCCGCTGTCAGGTGGAGGAATAATTATTTTTCACGTAATAAGGAGGCACTTCCTTGCTGCAACCATGGACCCAGTTGTCAGCCTCTCCACGTACAGTCCACGTCCAATGGAAGCCGTTCCTTGACCACGTTGACCACGCCGCACCGAGAGCACCAGGGCGGTGGATGACGACATGTCCTAGGAAGGGGACGATGTGAAGCCGGGGAAGACGCGGCAGTGGATGCCCACGCGTAGAGGAGTATGAGGGTTCACTGGTTCGCTGTGGTGTGAGGCTGCCGTTGCCGCAGAATAACAGGGGGCGTGGGTGAGTAGAGGATGGCCTGGCCAGCGGTGGGAGTAGTAGGGGGCGGTGAGGCCTCCGCCACATCGCAGCCGGCCACGGGAGGCAGGAGCACAAGGCACGACCGGCGCTGGTTTGGGCGGCTGGAGCAAGAAGACCAGAGGTTGAAGAAGCACTACGGCCATTGGATGGACATCGTACGGTCACTAGAGCTAGAATCGTGCATATTGACTAAGTTGACAAAGCCCTCCGTCCCCGTCAACTTAGTAGGCCCATAAGTCAGCCTGTCACTATATTGGGTCCCAGCTAACAGGGGGAGTATTCATTTTTCTGTGCGTAATAAGGAGGCACTTCCTTGCGTGCGAAGATATAGCTGGTGGGTCCGAGCTGTCAGTGGCGGTAACGTTTTTTCGCGAAATACAGAGGCCCTTTCGGTGGGTCCCTGATGTCAGGTGGAGGAATCATTATTTTGCGCGTAATAAGGAGGCATTTCCTTGCATGCGGCCATGGACCCAGCTGTCGGCCTCTCCATGTACAGTCCACTTCAGATGCATGTCGGTCGTTGACCACGTTGACCAGGCCGCGCCGAGAGCACCAGGGCGGTGGACGACGGCGAGGCCTAGGAAGGGAACGACACGGAGGTAGGGAAGACTCGGCAGTTGTTTCCCACGCGAAGGGGAGTACGACTGTACGAGGGTTTACTGGTTCATCTGCCATTGCCAGAGAATAACAGCAGGTGTGGGTGAGTAGAGGGATGGCTAGGCTAGCGATGGGAGTATGGTGGGGCGGTGAGGCCTGCGCGGCAGCACAGTCGGCCGCGGGGAGGAGGGAGCAGGCAGTCCCGCCGGCGCTTGTTTGAGCGGCTGGAGCAGGAAGAGAAGAGATTGAAGAAGCATGACAGCCGTTGGATGGCCATCCAACAATCACTGCTTGTGCGTCAACCTTTTTTTAGGAAAGCTTCAAATCTGTGGAAAAAAGCATACAACCCATCTGCCATTATTTCTATTAATTTACAGCCCATTTGCTAATTATTAAGGTTTTTTTGGAGCCCATATTCTTTTTGTTAGCATTACGGCCCATATTGTGGCCATGGTTAAAAAATTATATGAAATTTTGCATATTTCGGTGCGGTCCGAACTGTTTTGAATCCCGAAATTTCGACTCACATTCAAACTAATTTTAAAAATAAATGTATATAATATAAAATCCAACAAATTCTCGACGCATAAAAATTAATGTAATTTCAAATCTCGAAATGAAAAAAAGATATTTGAAACTAATTGCCAGTTTGATGTGTTTTAAAAATGTACAACCCATTTCTCATTACTGATGGGCCATTTTCTCGGCCAGCCGAATGAAAGCTCTCCTCGTCTTGAAAGATTTGCAGCCCAACAGGCCTGACAAAGCGACTTACTTGGCAAATCACAAAAAAGCTGGGCTGTGGCCGTGGACCCAGCTGTCAGCCTCTCCACGTACAGTACTCTTCCGATGGAATGTCATTGATCACGCCGCGCCGAGAGCACCAAGGCGGTGGACGACGGCGAGGCCTAGGAAGGGGACGACGTGAAGCCGGGGAAGACATGACAGTGGATGCCCACGCGGAGAGGAGTACGTGGGTTCACTGGTTCGGCTGCGATGTGAGGCTCACTACAAAAAAATACACTTCCGTGATGATACGTGTTTGTCACAGTAGGTCGCTTTTTTGTCATGCATGTACATCCACTCACTGGACAGAAGGCGCCTATGATACGTCGACACGTGGCACGGCCCAACAAATTTAAATGGGCCGGCCCAACTAGAGGCCCACAAGATTTTGTGGACCATAATGGGCCGGCCCAGCTAAATACCCATGAGATTTTGCGGACCATAATGGGCTGGCCCAGCTAAAGGCCCACAAGATTTTGCGGGCCATAATGGTCCGGTCCAGGTAAAGGCCCACAAGATTTTTGTGTGCCATAATGGGCCGGCCCAGGTAAAGGGCCACAAGATTCTTGCAGGTCATAATGGGCCGGCCCAGCTAAAGGCCCACAAGATTTCGCCGACATTAATGGGCCGGCCTAGTTGTAGGCCCACAAGATTTTGAGGACCCTAGTAGGCCGGCCCATTAACTGGCTGCCATGTTTTGGGCCAAATGCCGGCCCATATTTGATCCGGTCCATTAATGGCCTGCCACGCTCCGGGCCTAATAGTGGCCCATATGAGATCTGGCCCGTTAAAAGCCTACCATGTTCTGGGCCAAATTACAGCCCAGATCAGGTCCATCCCTTTAAGAGGCTTTGGGCTCAATTATGGCCCATATCAGATTCGGCCCGTCAACTAGACACTATGCTTTTGGGCCCACTTGCTAAAGGCCCACTTAGTAATTCGGCCTGATATTAGATTTGGCCTGTTAAGGGCCCGTTTAACATTTTGGACCTATATTAATTTCGGCCTGTTAAAAGCCCCTCATATAGTTGGGCCTAACTACGACTCGGTTTGCATCCGGCCTGCTCGCAGCCGATATCTGATTGGGCCAAACAAGGACCCACACAATTTTGGCCTATTAAAAGCCCGTGATTTGATTCGCACAATCATGGGCCGGGGTTCATTTCGGGCTGCTGCATAACTAGTAGGAATTAAGAACAAACCTACTCTATACAATAAAGAAATTACGGCATAGTAACTAAGAATAAACCTACACTACACAATAAAGGATTTAAGGTATATTACATCCACTGGGCATCAAAGTTCTCCACCAGTGATCATAAAGCGCAACGAAGAAGCAGATTACAAAAACTGGGCACCATTGCAGCGTAACTAAATAATACTGAACCGAGACCACTTCCAAGACAGTTCAAGAAAGGTTAGCCTTGCGGGGGAAGTGCTGCGCAAGCTGCTGAGCAAGGCTGTGAGACCGGCCTAGCATGTCGGTCATAGCTTCCAGGTGTAGCTGTTTAGCGATGAGGTTCTCATTGGTGTTCTCCACAATCTTTCTTAGAGATAGGACTTCAAGTCGAAGTTGAGTTGCAGAATGCCTTTCTGCTAGAACTTGGGATTGAAGAAGTTGAACTAATTTAGACAACGAATTATGTGAGCTTGTCTGACTGTTAGTCTCAAGTAACTTGAACACTGCATCAAGACAAGACTTTGGGGTTGTCTCGCTATCTTCACAGCCTTCAGCAGACTTGTGCATGCCATCAGGCATATCACCCTGAAACAAAGCAGAGAGATGACAGGTTTTGCACGTGTATAAACAAAGATGATAACTGTTCTGTCAATTCTATCCAATTTCAAATTAGAAAATAAAGAGTATGTTCAAAATATCAATAGCATAATTTGGCATTGTTCATAATGCGGGGAGCTTCACCACACTACTGGATTACCATGTCAACATAACAAGCATAGATGAAGGGCAAAGAAAATCATTGTATCTATTTTGGATAATGTGCATGGCATGTTGTTCATATCATCAGCCACATCAGTAAGATAAAACAGGAGATGACAAGGTGCAAACATGGGCTGCTTCACCACACACTGGATTATAGATCCACAAAAACAAGCATACATATAGGGAGTATTAAGTAATGTGCATGGTATGAATAAGGAATTTGGTTTTACAAGTAAAACTTAGAACATACGGTTCTTACGAACATGCATTTTGGTAGAAACAGCAAACTAAACAGCAGTAAACGATAGGGAGTATGAGAAAATTAAACAACAGTTGAGGATAAAGGCTTTAGAAGGACTGACTTACATTAACAGTTAACACCGGCTTTATAATGCCCTTCTCCATGGCAAGGGAAGGATAACTCAAGAATTTCAGCACATAATCTTCTTCATTAGCATTGCCTGTACTCTACATTTTGTAGAGAGTAATTATAGATATGATAATACTGGAAGGGATAGAGGATAATGAAGATAAGATGCAGATTGATGCTACATAATCAACTACCAATCCCTGGAAGTACAAGCGTTACAGGACAAAATGTACTGACAAGATCAATGGGCTACACTTCTGCACTGGCATTGTCTGTGTATTCTACTTGTTGGTAAGATTAAATATAGATCTGATCTTTTTTAGTAAATGGTGGGCGAGGAAGATAAGATGCAGAATGCTACAAAATGAACCAATCCGTCTTCCCATAATACAAGAGTGTTTTGAACACTGGTGTACTGTACAAAACGTTCTTATATTATGGGACGGAGGGAGTAGCTATTAATGTAAGTACAGTGATAGACCATGTTCAGTCCTTACAAGAGGACTGCAGAGCTAAACCTCTTCAAAAGCATTGGGTTGATTCTAAATTTATGTAAGAGTCCATACGGATCTTATAATGTCCACCAAATGGACGATTACGAGGCTAACATGTGCAGTGATGCTACATAATCAAACGGCTATGAAAGTAAGTATGGTCATACAGGGCAAGAGGTACTCACAAGAGCAATGCAGTGTGCAGTATAGTTGCGAGATTCTATGGTCCCTTGAGAACGAATATTCTTCTGCTAACAGTTTTTGTACAAGTGAGACATTAAGGCAAATGCAGAAATGTAGTTCAAATTGTGATGTGATATCATAGAGAGTACCTTACGCTGCAGCCAAGACCAATGTGTAACAAGATTATTCCAGTCACCGTCGGATAAATGTAGCACCAGAGACTTTACAGAAATTTCGTTCAGAGGCTTGCCATCAAAGTGCGCTTGCCTCAGGTAGGAACGATACTTCATCAACAAGTGCTTGAAAAGCGCAACCAACCCTTGCTCGTCATCACAATCCAGTTTGCGCCTTGCCTATTTAAAAGAATGAAATCTTGTGTCTTCTGTCAGAAGAAACATATGCAGTAATGACCATGAATAACATTAGTACATTACTTACGCGTAAGTTGCGGAGGAAGACTGGAAATTGTTCTGTGTCTGCGGTATAATCTTTCCATGAAGGAAAGATGCGCACAAAGTTCCTGACAACAACATAAGCTTCGTCTTCTAAACTGGGAAGAAATGGAACAGGGGTCCTATTTGCTGCAATTGGGGCTCTCTCTGGTTCGAAAAGGGATTTGGCAACTGGATTTGGTGTACTCTTTGCTGGAATGGGGGTTTTGCGTCGTACAGCTGGTGCTATGTCAACTGGCATAATCATATTGTTTGCTGCAGTTGGGGCATCAGAAATGACCAGTGTAGTAGGGCTAGAGTTTGCTAGAGTTGGGGTATTTTGTGGGTCAGGTGATATTCCAACTACACCTAATGGGCTATTTGATTTATCAGGTGCCACTACCTTTTCCAAATACTTTGCTTGTGCTCCTCCACGATCAGCAATCACCCTCTTCCTTTTGAACGTCTGATACACAAGAACAACATTTGAATGGATAAATATGGTATGATGACAGATGGAATATGTATTGAAAATGGATAGGCAGGGCGTATTCACATACACGATGTGTAAACTAAGCTAATGGCAGTTCAACAAAGTAGAAGCAATGCAAAGCATCAGTTGCAAGATATGTGCGAGCAATGTAACCTTGGAAAGTTAGAGCAAGTACCTTGATGGGTGAATAAGATAGGGAATCTTCCTCTGACTCCTCCACTAGGGAGCTACATTCACTTAGGTCTCCCTCTAGCTAGCTCAGAATCACTGTTAGGATCATATTCTGAGTATGAATCTGTAGGTGGAGAGTGTTTGCATTGCATTGCATCCAGACTTGATTTCAGTCCTTTAATGCCAAGTTTGACAGCCATGTCATTGTTCTGCTTTATTCTTTTCACGCGCGCAAGCTCATAATCATTATGATGCTGTTCAGAATATGAGATTCATGAAAACATAAAAAGTAGTCAGATTATCTATGGAATGCATTGCGGTTTCAACTCGGTGAGTGTCTCCCTATAAACCCCTAGATATGCAAAGTTCACCTCCCCAACCGTGCTGACCAGACCACACACAGAGATACACACCCGAGCAGCGAACATGCATTTTCGAAACTAATTTAGGAACATTTAGTTGACCAATTAAACAACTCTGTTTTAATAATATCAGATTCGTATTTGAACAACTAAGCTTGTTTAGCTTGATGGGTGGAGCAGTGTTATTATGACATGAAGCATGTATTCTGATCGTATAGTGATCATAAAAGGAGGAAACTCTAAGCATATATTTTTTTTAGCAAAAGAGGGTTTCCCCTCTGATTTCTATTAAAGAAACCATCATGGAACAAACATGATCAATTAAACCCTAAGCATGATCAATTAAACCGTATTATGGCTGTGCCATGGCAGATTTGAAGCTGCAAACCAGAGAAATGATATTTAGCATCCATTGTTTGCTTCAAACTAAGAACTAAATTCTAAGAGCTGAAAAGAAAGTAGAGTAACCAAGTTATGATCTATTTTCTGGTTGAGACCAAAAAGTTGAGGACATATGAAGTACCACCTCTCTTGCGGCGCCGTGTAGGTATCGGGGGTGCGATGGCTGTCGGTGGTGTTGAAGCAGATCTGCGATGGTAGGCGGGTGCATTGGGGGATAAGTCCCGTTGCGGTGGAAGAGAAGGTCGTGTGAGCGGCCCCGGCAAAGAGGACGACGGCGCCGATGAAGCGAGAGGACGCGATGCAAGGCTATTGGTCCGTCGCCATGGATGAGAAATGTCCATCTCTAGTAGTGGACGACGCGGTCTTGGTAGGCGCTCCGGCATGGTGGAGGACGGTGGCAATGGATGTGGTGGAGGACAGCGGCGATGGATGGGGTGGAGGACGGAGGCTGGTGTGGGAATGGGGTGTTCTAGCGCAGACGGTGTATGAATGGGAAAATGGAGGGAGAGGTACGGGGAACCATGTTTTTGGGACGCGCCTGTCTAAAATATGGGAAAGTTACGAACTTATCCCCTGTTTCAAATTTGGACGTCTCGTCGGTTGGGGATAGGGCGGTAATCTCGCATCTCCCAAATATTTGCCGGTAACTATTTCGAGCGAGGAGAGGGTGTTTTGCCGCCCACGGTTGGCGCCCATGGTGTATGAATGGGGCTGACAGGTAGGGCGGTTGTGTCACATCTGATGGAAGTTACACATCTGCCCCTATTTAAAATATTAGCCTACATCTATTTCGGACGAGGAGAGGGTGTTTTGTCACCCACCTTGTATGAATGGGGAATGGAGGGAGAAACAGAGGTCTTTCGGTCAAGCTTGAATCAAATGAGTTTTGCCGCCCATGTTTGACGCCCATCATGTCGGAATGGGCTCAGAGGCAGTCATGTCACATCTAATTGAAGTTACTAACCTACCCCTATTTAGAGCAGTGGAAATCGGGCCGATGGATTGTCCGTGTAATGGGTAGACAGTAATTTCCATCTCCCAAACACTTGGCTTCGGGCGGCCGATGTGGGAGTGGACATTTTGCTGTTTCTTTCGAATTTTGGGACAATAAGCATCCACATTTACCCTGGCAACTAAATTCGAATCCATTTTGTATTCCTATATGAATCTTTATAAATCATTCTATGTGTTTTTTATATATCTTCAAAAGGACGACAAATATGTATTCCACTGTCATATATGAATATGGTTTACAAATGCCGATACTCAAATTCAGAAACTAGAATCCGGTTTAAGGTGAATTCGAATATTTGGAACACTTCATGTCCAACTCAAATGTCACACGCAGCATAATGTGTACTCCCATTTAGATATGTACACAAGCGATGTATCAAGATTCAAATACCGAGTCAATCAACCAAGAATGTATGGAACTAACAGACATATAAACACTTATAAGTATATGGATCAATAATATCAACTAACATACATAAGCCAGACCGCTGTACTTTTTTTTGGCTACAACAACATCCTTTTTTTAGCCAGCATCTTGGCCCTTTCCGATGCATGCCACTTATGGTCCATCTATACTACTATTTCTGAATGCACATTCAGCCCGATTGTCATATTTGTAGGTCTGGCACAGTAATCCAAATGAAATGTCTCCGAGTCTTATCAATTAATACAGACTTGTGCTCAAATAAAATTACAAACAAAAAAATAAAAAAACAATTATTACATGATCTCTAAAACAAATGATTTGGTTGATTACATGAACAGACAACACAAAGGTTATTCAACTATGGAAAGAACATTTCACCTATGATTTACCAAGTAGGAATTTAATTTCCTTTTTTCCTTCAGGACCTTAACAATCTGGTCAGTCTCAGCTTGCTTCGTTTTGAAATCCACCAAATATTTAATGGTTGTCTTGAGTACTGCTTGTGATTGTGTTGTTTGCTTCCTCAACATGTCAACTTCATCTCTAAGTGCAGAAGCAGAATCTCTTTCTACCATTAGTTTAGCCTCTAGAGCATCAGCAGTTGGCAATTCATAATGCACGATTGGGCCGGTGCCACTGCTGTGGGATGATGCAACGTCCATGGGGACCTCGCTCTTTGATCTTGGGCTAACCTGTTTTGCCATTAAAGTTCCGATTGGATTCAGAAAAGTTGAAGTTAGCAAAACAACTCAACTGGGAGTTATAACAGCAAACCAGTTAAACAAACAAGGAATTAAAGAGTTTCAATTGGATGCTGAAAAGTAGTTATTAACATCATTGTAACCCGCTGTTGTAGCAGCAAAGCAGTTAAACAAACAAGTAGATATTTAAGTTAAGGCAAACATGTAATTCTTAAGAGTAAGTATCAAACACATAGATAGGCGCAGTCTACAATATGATTAACAGGCTGTGCCATTATGTAATCAGTAGCAAACTAAATTAAGCCAAGCAATGCAATTGATTTGCAATAAGTGGCTAACTAAAATTCCGAGAAGCGGGTAACTGAACTTACGCTAGTTCTTTGTACAGGCACACTGCAACTTCTTTTTCGCTTACAAGGTTGTATGAAGGAGTCCATGGCATCAATTGCTTGGATACGCAGTCCTAATACTTCTTTCTTCCCACACTGCATGGGTAAGTCGAATGGTTAATCTGGTAAGATGGTGCGTCCTTGATATGTTATATGAGGACGTGTAGTCAGACTAGTTGTAGCCAAACACATCACACTGGCTTTTACTGTATATTTCATGCGAATACTTTTGGCATATCGAGATCTAAGCAATCTACAATAGGAAGAAAAGACTGGTATCCTTCACATTATTGGTGAACTCAGTTCATAGAAACAAGCAATTCAGCCATTCTATGGGTAAATCAAAAGCGCCACTGGAATATTTTTCACTATCCAATCATACACGCAAAAAGGGGCGACGCTACCATAGGGGCTGGTATGGGCGGCCGCCTCAGGTGGCTGGAAAGTGTGCACCTAGTTTGAGTCATCCAGGTTGGCCCACGCTAGTTTTGTTCGTCCCAAGGCACGAGCAGGCAATGTAAAAAATAAAGAAAAATGTTTCAATTAGGATGGGCCAATAACATAAGTGCAAGGCAGGCCCTATAGCAGGCTCTCGGCCCAAACGAGTGCCTCCCATATCGATCGACAGCAGGAAAAATCCCAATTCATTCGCTCCAGCCTCCAGTCTGGTTCGCTCCTAACCTAGCCGCCGCTGGACAGACCGACATAGCACTTCCTCGCGCCCTCGTTGCAGGGCGGTCGCCGGGCTTCAAGCGAACGGAAGGACAAGAAGATCAAGATCCAACCCTGGGTGTAGCCTACGTGGGAGGCACCGGCGGCAGCACGGGCATGGCATCGAGCTTGCGCAAACGGACAGTCGCAGCTTGCAAGAGTAGCATGCGCAATGAGCAGGTACATCACATCCCTGATTATATCTAATTCAACTCTTCAATTTCTGGCCAGTAGTTAAACCTGACGGTGTTGTAAAACTGCTCGTATGTAGGGAATCTATGAGAAAATGAAACCAATTTCTACTTATTTTATAACTCCCCCAATCAATACTGAACTGACTGAATCTGATGTATCTAATCAAGTGTCCGGTGCAAACATACAAGCTCATGTTGTTCTTGAGCCTGAAGTGTCTAATGAACAGAGGCTAATGAAGGATTTGATGCAAACATTTTACATGCTCCTGGTGATGAACATATAGTGTCTAATGAGGGATCTAATGCAAGCATTTTGCAAGCTCATTGAAGGATTTAGTGTCTAATGATGATCTACTATGTTGAGAGAGACCGAGATTTGCAGGCATTGATGACAAGCAAATTATAGTGCATTTTCATAGCTTGAGGAAACGTCGAGGCCATCTACCAGAAAGTCCCCTTATCATGACAACATAGCATAAATACTTTTCTAATCTGTTGTTTGAAACTATTGGCATACTTGTGCAGGATAGATATATTGATATGCAGTTTGCGCACTGGTTATACGTGCAATTACACTTCGATATTTTCAGCCAGAGAACGAATAATTCAAGCAGGTATAGACCATGTTTGTAGTCCTTGTACACCATGTTGCATTTTGTGTTTTTTGGTGCTTGCATCATTTAGTGTTTATAATCTGAACTACTTTGGATCATTAGCTAGTTTTCAAAGTGCATGTAGCTTCACATTTCTCAAGTTATGTTGATTTCCGGAGTGCAAGTGCCTTCGTATTTTTTTAAGTTAAATGTTCGCCCCTAGTAAGCCACTGCACACAAATCATACACGAATGCCAGTATGAATTAAATGAAATGCATGGACTTATGCTAGCTCATTGTACAGGCTCACTGCAGCTCTGCTTGCGCTTGGGATGTTCCATGTACAAGTCCATGTTACCACTTGCTAGGATGTGCATGCTTTGTGCTCCTTGCATCCCCCTTTGTATTTTTTGACACGGCAAATGGTTGATCAAATAAGAGGAATCGACCTTGATGTTGTACCGGAGGACAGATACTTACAAGGTTATACGGGTGTGCAGGATGTGTACCAGATCCCGTAGCGCCGTCATGCTTCGCTAAAATATGGATTTGCTTGTTTCAGATGATATCTCCAGAAGAAATAAGAGTTAAGGTTAGAGTTGCATAGGCGTGTAAGCTAAGAGAGCAGTGAAAGGATATCCAAACATCGTCGGAACAGTGCACAAGGTTGTGATCTGTGGATACCAAGTTCGGGGCGGCGTTTGGGCATGCTCGCCTAGCTAGAGTGCGGGTCACTTCAGAGCCGTTGAGGATGATGCGCTGGCGTTGGCTGGCCACGCATGGATGCAGATCTTGAGTGGCAGTGGAGCGCTACGATGCGGTGGACGAGACCGTTGGTTAAGCCCCAACGGCCTCGGGGGGCGGAGGTGCGACGATGTGCTCGGTGAAGTAGCCCCGGTGAGCTGGGAGACGGCGTCGGTGAAGCGCACCTGATGCGGTGGAACTCGGTGTCTGTGAGGCACGTCGGTTGCGGCGGCCGACGTTGTCGGTGGACCACCCGGTGCGGTGGACGAGGGCGTAGATGAGGTAGCTCCGGTGCGGTGGTGAAGCGCGACCGTCGTCTTCGTCGTCGTCGTCCGGCACAGAGGTGGGGAACGATGGGGAAAGAGACGAGACAAGGCGCGATTCGAGGGTTGGCGGCGAATTAGGGATTTGAGCAATCTAGGCGCGAAAGGGGACGGTGGAGAAGAGAGATTTTGCAGGGCTGGAATTGGGGCCGCCACATATTTCAATCCGAAACGTGGAAGCGCGAACTTATATTGTCGTCGTCCTTTTGGGGGGGAGGGGGGTGGGTGGCTAGGTGCTACGCGTCCGTCCGACACACGCGACCACCCCGACAGGACTATGCTTCGGTGCCTTAAAGGCACCTGCCTTTGTGTCCATTACATATGGGCCCAACAGGTGGCTGGCCCACATGTCAGTGACCCAAAGGCAGTTGCCTTTAAGGCACCGAAGCAGCGTCCACCCCGACACGACCCTGGTTTGCCTGGTGCGCCTACATTTGAGAATGCAAATGAATCTTCTTTCATTTGCAAACGAATCTGTATGTATTACCATGCCCGTGTTTTCCTTGCAATAATTAATCATTCGAAACGAGATACTCCATCCGTTCACTTTTGTAAGTCATTTCAGACACAACTTAAAATGAAACTGTTTTGCACATTGTCTGAAATGTCTTCAAGCTCTTATAAAAGTGCAGAGGGAGTACTATAAATTAATTAATGAGGAGTTATTTGAAAAAAAATAAACGGTACCCACGCTAACGTGGATTAGAGTGTGTGTCACATAATTAGTTATTTGAATTAGAGTGTGTGTCACGTAGTTAGTTATTTGAATTAGAGTGGTGTGTCACGTAGAGATCTCCAATTCTAACGTGGATTTCACATTTCACTGTATCCACGCTACTTTTTAATACAAATTCATATGTATATGATGAACACCATGGTAGTGAGAAAACTTTTGGATGGATTCAAACATATGACCTACAAAATAGCACAACAAACTGAGTCAATGTCAACTTTTCGAACTTAGTATGGCACGAATTCGAAATAATTACCCGTATGCCTGGTCCTCGGTTCAAATCTTACAATGTACACCGAATTGAAACATCCGATATTAAGTCTCGTACTATGTACATTCAAATGTTGTTTTTAGCCCCCCCCCCCCGGTTTCGATCTCTAAGTCTCTCAACTACACAACCCCCTTTTCCACTCTGTTACCAAATGTATTTACCTCACACACGCGCCATTGCACCCCATGCCGAGCTCTCTCTCTCTCCCCCCTCTCCCTCTCACCCTCTCGCGCTAAATACATGCATTGCCTATCTAGCCCCCAACCTCTCGTGCATGCGCACGCACGCACATTGTATATCTAGGTCACTCCCTCGAGACTATCTCACTCTTCCTTCCACACGGCGGGCCACACTCGCTCAATCTCGCTCTCTTTATCTGAGTCTCGTTTAACCTCGTTTTCTTTCACACACAAATGATATATCTCCCTGTTCAGGCCTCGATCGACACACTCTATACTCTCTCACGCAGATTGTATATCTAGGTCAGTCCATCCTAGCCGCCACCACTCTTTCGACCTCATGGTGGGCCACGCTCACTCAATCTCTCTCTCTCTCTCTCTCTCTCTCTCTCTTTATGTCTCGATTGACCTCGCTCTTTCTCGGACAAAAACGATATATCACCATGTTGAGCCCAATTCGACCTATTCACATTGTATACTCTCTCACGCACATCGTCTATCTAGGTCACTCTCTCCAACCCGTCTCACACTTTCGATCGCACGGCGACCCTATGTGATCGGTTGACCTTGCTTCCTCCCACGCACAAAATATATCTACATGTCTGTGACTGGATCATCTCTCAAGCTCTATCTTACAGCCCTCACCCTTGCCAAAAAGCTCAATCAGATAATATCTCTCCATAGCATATATATTTGTTCAATGAATGTCGGACCACACTCACTTTGTCTCTCTATCTATATGTCTCTCGATTGACCTCGCTTTCTCACACTGTATCTTCCACGCGTTGAAGCTACTACCTCTCCATCCCTCGCAAAGCCAGAGCTATTTACATTGCGAGGGGCACTCCAACCTTGGATTAATTTGTGTAGGCATTTAATCCGGTCAGTTTAGATTATATTTTCGTAGCATTCGGCCCACAACTACTCCAATCACCGTAGCGGGTAATTAAGCTACGGGGAGCACCTAATATGAGCACTGGGGAGCCGTTGGATCGAAGATGCAGCGGCACACACGAGGCCTGAATGTTTTACTTGCAAAAAAACCTTTGGAGAGTTTGGAAATTGCGCATAATTACAAAGACTACTCCCAAGCCATTGGATCTCACTTCCAACGATGTAAAAACTCATATCACCATAGTATCTAAGCTGCGGGGTGGATGTGATATTCTATGCCGCTGTCATTTTTGTTCGTAAACTTGCAAAAAACGTGTAACTCGTGTCGTTACTTGTCTAACCGCGCAAAGTGTTTGTTCAAAAAAACCATCCTACACTGAATCGGAACAACACACGAGGGTCCCACTTGTCATTAATCAAATTTGGACCTAAAACTAACAAATCTGAAAGACGAGATTCGAACTGGCAATCAGGACTACAAAGCGTAAGTCGATAGCCTGAAAAACGAGCGGTTGTTGGCTTTGTCCCATAACTTGATTTTATACAGTACTTGTGTTGAGTAGAGTAGAGGGAGTGCCTCGTCAACACATGCATGACCGTTATCTCACTTACTAGTGGGTCCCAGGTCTGCGATCTCAATCTCTCTTCTCTCCATTGTCTAACCTTTGCATAGGCACACACGAAGAGCGGCACTAGCTTGCCGTGGTGTTATTACAACTAAAAAAACTTGGAAAATATAAGAATCGCCTAGAACAAGAGACGTTGTGGCTGGTCGAGACGGAGCTAACCACATCTATCCTCCGTGCCACGTTTGCATGATGAAGCTGTGTGGCTGGTGGGGTGTTTTCAATCGACTAGCTGGGTCCCGAGGTCGAACCATAGGTACTCCCTCCGGTCCTTTTTACTCCACACATTAGCTTTGTCTGAAGTCAAAGTTTGCTAAGTTTGACCAAATTTATATTAGAAAATATTAACATCTATAACATCTAATAAATATAATATGAAAATATATTCCGAGATGGATCTAATAATAAATGTGTTGTTATGTGAATGTTAATAATTTTTTGTATAAACTTGGTCAAAGTTGGATGAGATTGACTTCAGACAAACCTAATATGCAGAGTAAAAAGGACCGGAGGGAGTACTACGTCTGATACAGTATATTTTACACGCACATTTTTCCTCCGTGCCGAGACGTGGCACACCCTACCGCGCGGTTTCGGGGTACTCCCGGGTGGTGCACACATATATTCTTCCTGATGTGGGACGCCCTACCGCGCGTTTTGTGGGTCCTCCTCGGTCGTAGCGCCGAAGCAAGTAAATGAGTCGTCAAATCACGAAAGACCACCTTTCCCATCGAGTACATCAGTGAAGCACGGTGGCTAGCTAGTTGGGCTAGTTCGACCGATTAGCTAGGCCGCCGCCACATTTTTTTTTCACCCCTTTTTTATCTACTTGCTGGCAGGTAAATTTAAATATCCACCGCGGCGTTGCTCTGGTGTTTGGGTGCGGCAGGTTTTTAATTTTTTGATTGACGGGAGCAGGCGCGACAGGATTTTTAATTTTTTGATTGACGGGAGCAGGCGCGGCAGCAATTAGTCATGATTTCTCCGCCTGTACCCATTGCTCCCTGATGTGAGAAGTCGTCGACTGGTGTTTTACCGTGGTGAAAACCAAAAGATTCCCCACTCCCTCCGCCTTCCTGTAGATTGCATTACCTTTCAGCCGTGTCGCCCCCGTTGCTTCCTCTCCCCATTGCTTCTACCTGGTGCCATGGTGGCACAGCAGATCATGGAGTCCGAGGTGAGGCTCCTGACACAGGAGCTCCATGCCAAGGATGCGGAGCTCAGGGCCAAGGACGTGGAGCTCCGTGAGCTCAAGGAGGAGAGGAGTGCCATGCTCCTCCGTTATGTGCGGGAGTTCACGGAGCTTCAAAAGCGGCAGGCGTCCACCACAAAGATGCTTGAGGCGTCGGCGGTGTTGCTGCAGAAAGCGGGAGATTCGATAGGCCGTCAGGGGAGCTGGCTGGAGCGCAAGCGGGCCGATCGTGACGAGGTCCAGGATCACCTCAGCCACTTGGTGAACCAAGTTTCCATGCACGTGTTGCGGCTGCGCGATTCCTATCGTCGTGCCAGCGCGACGATGCCGGCTGTCGGGCTAAACCCGTTTGACCACCCGGTCGACTTCAACGAGCTGGGGCTTCTTGACCTGGTCTCCTTCTTCACCTATATCTCCGAGGAGCTGAGCCGTCTCCGTGCGATGGTGGGGGCTGAGCTGGACAAGGAGGGGTTGCGGGCTGCCGTTGCCGTTGCCGGGCGAATCCTTTCAGGGCTCCATCACCGGAATCCATTCGTGCCATTGGACGCCGTCTTTGACGAGCTGGCTCCCGTCGACCGGGAGCGGGCTCTGCGGGCGGTTGCACCCTGCATCACCAACGTCGTGCGCCTCGAGAAGCAGAGGGACTTCGTTGGTGTTTAGGTGCCCTCTGCATGGGCATGTCCATGTCTCGGCGCAACATGGCCGTTGGATCAAACTCAGACGGTGCAGATCAGTCACTGTAGCACAAAGCGTGTGGGTGTGTATGGTTGCATTCTCATCTCAATATAGTTGTTTCCTCTTTGTTTACTTTTATCAACCTACTAGTGTGGACTCATGCACCCTTCATGCACTCTGCCAAACACCCAAAAGTGGGTCGAGAAGGGAACTTTTGCTCCCATCCCGTGCACCCTTCATACACCCTGCCTAACACTATTCGTGCTTCATATGGTTCATGTTTCGTGGAGTACTGTAGCACCGTACTCTCCGTGCGCTGTGGACCTAGTTCTGTTAACATTGATCTCACCGTCCATTCTCGACCGGACAGTCAAAAAAGTGGTATTATGTTACATATAGGAGTAGTTGACATGCGCACAACATCATTTGTTATCGTCATATCTTACTACACTAGCAACAAGATTGCGTAGTACTGACGTATGAACCACTGCACATGCCTAGTAGTAGGAGCACTGTGTATGTTCAAGTGGCTGCCGTGTTTCGCACTCCTCCGTCGTAAGAGTGGAAACGCTTGCTGTAATCATTTTTTTCTTCTGAAAAACAGTGGACACGCTCTACCGTGCGGATCCTCCTCCAGCCATGCACTAAATTACTCAATTTCGCCGATGTGTGGGACAGCCAGCATCGGGGTCCACCAGCCATGCACTAAATTACTCCGTAGTATAGTGACGGTAGACTACCCCGGTCGTAGCGCCGCAGTAATGCCCAATGAGCTGTCAAATCACAACCCTCCCCCTTTCCAGCTTTAGCAGTAAGCTGGACGGACGAAGCGGCAATATTTCACTGGGCCTGAATCCCCTTCTCCCTCGTCTGCTTGTTCAGAGAAAACCCCCTCTCGGCGATTGCATAGGGTTTTCTCATGGAGAACCAGGTACAAATTCTTCATCCATCCCCGATAAACCCAAGTCCCTTGGTCGCAGGTAATCCTAGGATGGCAGCCGCCGCCGTTGATGCATTTTTCTTCCTACTAAATCTAGTGTGTTTCATTTGCAGTGCCCAAAGTGCGAGTACCCTACAGGTTTCTGCGCCCTCGGCGAGACGCCACACTTGTTCCTTCTCATCCTAACACAGCATTTTGAAACACGCATAGTATGTTCCTAGAATCCTCTTTTCTATCCGGGAGGGTGGGGTTTTTTTGAACATGTTGTGTTCTCATATTATTTTTCATGTAGTGTATTATTTGCTCTGCCAGAACACATGTACTCAAGATGCTCGGCCTTGCCATAACTGAATACACTAGTTTAATGGTCACAGTGAAGACAAGCCATGGATATAAGTTCCGAGTTGGGTTCATGAACCAAGAAGATCGCTGCTTTTTTATGGCCGAACTTGGATAAACTTTCTCAAGTGTTACGGACTGAAAGTTGGCGCACAAATGTTGATGGAAATAGCAGAACCTAGTCTCATCTTCACTACGATCTTCCACCCCGACGTCGTTCCAATTGTTCATCCATGTTAGTTTTGTATCTGGTTCTTGCTTGTTGCCTCGATTACTTCTTAATCCACCTATTCTATCTAACTAATCACAATTTAACTTTAGAAGTAGCAATGAATCTCTCACGAAGATGCTACTTCTAACTAATATTTTCTTATAATTCGTGGCACGTGTAGGTTTTTTCAGAGTTAAGCAGTCTGCTCGTTTGTTACTCTGTAATAACTCGGCTGTTACTAATGGCACTGAAGTTGACTGGATCGACAGCCACAAGTTCCTACACTTTATTGATCGTCTTGAGGTCCTTGTGGGGCGTTTCAATGGTGGAAGGCCATGTGGGATATGTGTGCCACTGCTGCACTCGTTGAACAGGTCCAACTGTGTCGAGAAACTTATGGTACGAGCTGTTTTCTGTTATATATGTTGTTCATAAACTATTTCTTATACACAGTTTTAGAGCTGTGATCTTCTTGAAACAGGAACTGCCGAGTTCTATTATTCCTATACAGATGCCTGACCATGGTCGGGTCAGACTTGCGCTTGGTCACAACATGATGTTTATGTCGACCTACTCAATTCCCCTTGGAGGTGAAAAGATACTTATTCATGGGTGGTCTCAAATAATGAAGGCCCGTCCATCTTGGAGAATAGGACAGAATATTATGTCCGTGCTTTTCCATGGCTCTGAAGCGAATATCCTGTTTATTGACCACGTTGCGAGATGAAGCCGCTTTCAGAAGGTTGTGGATGCGCGGGGTGGCGCCTGGACCTTGTCCTGGGGCTTGGCGGCCTCACCCTTGGTTAACTGTAGGCAAAGTAGCACTGTTCGAGGCGTGCTTTGTACGATTGAACCTGTATAAGTACTCATATTGCTTTCAGCTTTGGTTGTTAAGTGCCCCTGCTGGTTTCAGTTAAGGTTGTTAAGTACTCCTGCTGCTTTTACAGTCTGTCGTGTTTCTTCGGTCATGTCTTCCTCCAGCCGCCAAAACAAAACCAGCGCCGGCGGGGCCGCCTGCTTCCGCCTCCCACGGCTGGCTGCGCCTCAACGCACGCATCGCTGCCCCACCATCTCCTAAATCGTTAACGCCGACGTCCTCCGCGCGCTTTGGTGCGCTCGCCGCGGCGCCGCCCTCTCGCGTTGTCAACATGGTCAACAAACAACAGGAATCGGCAGAAGTACGTGGAGAGGATGACAGTAGGGGCCCACCACGTCAGCGTATGGAAAAATAAAATGCTTCCTCCTAGTGTTTTCCTAACATCTGGGACCCACGACATTGGGAGCGTATATAGTCAATAGACAAGAGAACAGCACAAGATCGGCTGACACCTGGGACGTAGCTACTCGAGCAGTATTTTTTTTGTTTGGTATTGTTGAGACGGAGCAGGGTTTGAACTGGGCTGTGGCCCGTCTAGCCCAGGCTTATGTTTTATGTTCACCATGTGAACAGCCCAGCTATTTTTTTGTTTGTGAAAATGAGCCCAGTTTATTTTTTCTGAAGAATACCCAATCCAGGCCTACTTATTTTTCTACGCCCTGATGGGCTGGAACTCTTTCAAGACGCCTGCAAATCTTGAAAGTAATATGAAATGGGTTGTAAATATAAAAACAGATGACAAATTGGCAATTACTTTATAATTTCTGAATTTTATTACATTTTCAGATTCCTATTTCACTGGACATTAACCTAATTTAAATATATCTTCAAAGTACTTTAAATCTGGCTGGACATTTCGGTATTAAAAATAGTTTGGAACCCACAAAAATATGCGAAATTGGCCCTGGCCAACCAAAAAAAACGACTGCAATAAATTGCATAAGAAGTTGCCATGAGCTATATATAAATTATTAAAAAAAGAGGGAGTGATCTGACTTGTGGGCCTGTTTAGTTGACGCGTATGCAAGATTTTTTTAGTTATTATATACATCAATAAATGATTCTAGCAGATGTAACCATTGGATGTCAATCCAACGGCCGTCGTGTTTCTTCAATCTCTGATCTTCTTGCTCCAGCCGCCAAAGGAGCGCCGGCGGGACCGCCTACTCCCGCCTCCCGTGGCCGGCTGTGCTGCCGCGCAGACCTCAGCGCCCTCTACTACTCCCACCGCTGGCCAGGGCATCCCTCTACTCACCCACACCCCCTGTTATTCTGCGGCGATGACAGCCTCACACCGCAGCCAAACCGGTGAACGCTCGTACTCCTCTCCGCGTGGGCATCCACTGCCGCGTCTTCCCTGGCTCCGCGTCGTCCCCTTCCTATGCCTCGCCGTCATCCACCGCCGTGGTGCTCTTCCTATGCCTCGCTCGGGTTCAGTTAGAGCCAACGCCTCGCACACACGCGCGTACATGTACGAGAGAAACGTGCATCGCTCGGCCCCCGACCTCCCACCGTAACCGGGAACTCCCAAAAAATTTCTCGCCCTCACTTCTACCACGGTTTTTTCTGTCATGAACGGCCCAAAAAATGTCATGCAGCTGCGTCTCCGGCCCGCCCAGGACGAAAAGCCCATTTTCTGTCATGATTTTTTGTCATAGAAGTAGGAGCCCACCACATCTATGATGATACCGGGTTTTGTCACAATTATCATCATGGAAGTGTCATATGTATGACAGAAAAAATTCGTTCGGCCCAAAATGTCACGGATGTGTCTTTTTTTTGTAGTGGCTGCCGTCACCACAGGGCCAGGCTAGCGATGGGAGTAGTAGGGGGTGATGAGGCCTCAACAGCAGCACAGCCGGCCACTGGAGGCAGGAGCAAGCGGTCTCCCCGGTGCTGGTTAGGGCAGCTGGTGCAAGAAGAGCAGCGATTGAAGAAGCAGCAGGACCGTTCGATTCAAATCCAACGGTTACTGCTGCTAGAATCGTTTGTTGACTAAGTTGACAAGCCCTGCGTACGCGTCAACTTAGTAGGCCCACAGGTCAGCCTCCCAACCGGTGCGCCCCAGATCTCAGTGGGAGGAATCATTGTTTTCGCGTAATAAGGAGGTAGTTGATTGCGTGCGGCCAGGCCAGCGGAGGGAGTAGGGTGGGCCGGGGAAGCCTGCGTGACATAACAACGGGCCACGAGAGGAGGGAGCAAGCAGTCCCGCCGATGCTAGTTTAGGCGGCTGGAGCAGGAAGATCAGAGATTGAAGAAGCCCGTCGGCCGTTGGATGGACATCCAACAGCCACTGCTGCTAGAATCGTGTGTTCACTGACAAAGCCTTGCGTAAACAAGTCAGCCTCGAAATCTATGACGTGTACAACCCATTTGCTATTATTTTTATAACTTTTACTCATTTTCTAATTCATATGGAATTTATTGCAGCCCGTTTTCCATTTTTAGAATTGCTGGCCATTTTCTAGTCAATACCAGGGTCAAAAAATTAACTAAATATGTGGGATATTTTGAAAAAATTCGGAAATTTTTGCTGGGAACGAAATATTCTTAATCCAAAAATTAATAGCCATACTAAAATAAATTTAAAAATAAATTAGTACTATGTCATGTTAAATCCAATGAAATACGTATAAGATATCAGTGAAGAACAAAACAAAAAAAGAAACTTATATCCCATTTGCTATAATTTTTTTGGAATTTTCAACCCCTTTTGATATTACTTTTAACAGACATTGACCATACTCTTAAGCCAGGCCGGAATGTATCCCTCCTCGTCTTGAAAGATTTGCAGCCCAGTAATTCGGAGAAAACAAATAGGCCTAGCTTGGGTATTCTTCAAAAAGAAATACTGGGCTACCTATTTTCCCAAAGAACTGGTGCATCAGCATTTAGCTTTATTTATTTATTTATTTATTTATTTACTTATTTATCTTTAGGGGAGCATGAGCATGTACCTGGGCCAGAATCATGTGAGAGCCTCCCTTCTAGTTAATTATGGGCTTCTCTATTGGGCCTTCATCAGTGGGCTGCATGTTATCAACAAGTGGAAAATGTGTTCCGTATGAAAAATAGTATGCGCTACGTACGGTACGGGGCACTAAAGGATCGAACCGTGCAACGACTTCCAAAACATTGTGTTTGTCATTCTAACAACACATTTATTCAACCAACAGACGAAATATACTACTGATTGTACATTGAAAACAGCAGCAGCAGCAACCAGGGCTGGGGGTGCAACAGAAGCAGTAAGCAGGCTAGAAGAGTGAAGACCTCCACGAGCATCCACGAGCATCCAGCTGCCGCGACCGTCGATGAGCACCATCCAAGACGTGTTCATGCCGACCCAGTACATATCGTTAATGTAGTTGAGGCTGACAGGGATCGGATCGCAGTCAAGGGGGTTGATGCTCGCCATCCTACGATCGTTATGCTGCATGACACGCCGTTTCTGAAGATCAGGCGGCATCAGCAAGCAAGGAGCTGGCTTAAAAAGCTCCGGCCTGAGGGCTTTGAGTAAATGGTAGAACCCCGACGAGCATGCGGCAAGCGGCATGGTACTGAGATTGTCCACACGCGAAACAATGAGCTTGATTACCTCTGTGGGGAGCGAATTCCAGCCACTCTTTCACCGGACGCTGATCGGTCCTGCCATTGTTAGTGCTTGGGTTTCGGACGAGGGGGGGAGGTGCCTTAGCGGGGATGGAAGATTGGACGAGATTATGTGTGGACAAAGATGGAGAAGCAAATATGTGCTGCGGGAACTGGACAGGTGATGATGACTACAGCACGCCGCTTGACTTACGAGACACAAACCAGCAGCGTAGGGTCATGTCGATGCCAGACAACTTGCTTGAGTGATCACAGTACTGGTACTCCCTACAGTGTTATGCCCTAACTTGCTTGAGTAGAGTAGTAGAGTAGGACTCTGCTCTACTACTAGCACCGGAGGAGTAGTATATTCTAATCTAAAATAGTTACAAACTTCAATGCCCAATCATGGAACGACGACGAAGCGTGCTCAAAGACCGTGTCTACGTGGTGTTTGGACATGGGCGACAACCTCAACGCCAACGGTGCTGCTCCCGCTGCACCGTATGTGTTTCTGTCCTTCCTGTTCGAAATCGCTCAATGTAATCCGCTGTCTAAGCATGTGGAGACTTCCATGCAGGATCTTTCTCTATTGTAGTATCACGCATGAATAAAAGTGTATCGATTTATGGTTTAGTCTAGAATCTTCCATGTATGAATTTTTACTACAGTACTGGTGAAAGACTTACGATGAACCATTTCTTACATCTCCTCTACCCGCTTGCAAGTCATCCTGATTTAATCCCTCCGTCTAGGTGTATAAGGGCATGGTTAATATTACTTAATAGTATAGCCAACTGTTGACTATAAGAAAGTGCCATGTCATCTGTAGCCAACATGTATAACAATCGATACTCAAAAACTATTTCTTAAAGATCATTTCTTGCAAAGCACAATAAGTGTTATTTCTTCATAAGTTTTGGATGCAAGTTTTGGGCACCTTACTACTATAGATTAGTACGACCAAAAATTGAACTAACATTATATATAGTACGATAAATGCTTATGCATGTCACCTAAAATTATGTCATTCAAAACTATGTTCAAATACGAATCCAATGATATAGTTTTTGGTGACATGCACTTACATTTTGTCAGTTAAATCCTCAGTCAAATTCAATGGGGGACTAATAAACCACGACCGATGTAGTACAAGTGTAGAGGGCGGCGCTGCACGGAAGTCTCACCTCTCACCTCGCTCGTGGCGCGGCAGTAAAGCTGTCATATCACAAAACCCAACCACTCCAAGTAATAAGTGGCCTGGTAAAATAAACGGACAAGCAACCATCACATCCCTCTGTCTTTTTTGCATTTCATTTCTCTGCACTTACTTTCTCCGGTTCATCTCGCACACTCGATCCCTAGCTACTACTCATAGGGCCAGTTCTTTTGGCGGCTTCCCCAGCTTTTCCCACAAGACTAGTCACAATGGAGAGTAACAATAAGGCGCCTCACTCATTTATTTGGGCTTCTAAACTACTACTCCATCCTGGTTTATTCCTCACCAATGTAATTTGTGCTAAATTTTGACCAAAGATTTAACTGGTTTATTCCTCACCATTGTAATCCCTCCGTCTAGGTGTGTAAGTAATCTTACAAAAACCAAATAATCCCAAAACATTTAGGCGCGGTGCATTAACTTCTACCTCGTTTCTTGTTTCTTGACATATCAACCAATAAGAGATAAAGAGTGTGCATGCTTTTAATGACTTGAGATATCAAACACGACATGCAGTGGTTAGTTCATTGCATGCAATACTATTAATTAGCAAATAAACATTAACCTTTTTTCGTTTTCTCCTCCTTGGTCACGGTGCACAACCTAAGATGACTTACTCACCTAGACAGATGGAGTAGTGCATGTGACATGCACTAACATTTCATTAGTTAAATTTATGATCAAAATTTGACACAAATTACAATGGGGACCAATAAACCAGGACGGAGGTAGTAGTTATGGGATTACTAATCTAGAAGCCTAAAAGAACAGGCCCCTGGTACTCCTACTAGTAGTAGTACTCAAGTTGGAATTCCAATTGCACGGCACAACTTGTTAGGCAAAAAATTCGATACAGGGTGTAGGAAGCGGTTTGGGAATTTGCATGCCTTTCCAACCAGTGAGATACTCCGTACAAAGTACGACAGAGAAATAATCACAGAGAAGGAAGCTAAAAGTAAACAATCAAACACGCATTTTTGCATTGAATCATTTCACAAGCTTGACTAGTGTTGTTTTTATACTTTTACAAAAACCGCATCGTAATGTTAAAATGTGCATTTGCACGTACTCCCTCCGTCCGGGTTTATTAGGCCTAGAGACAACTTCTCTTAGACCAAGACACATAGTAATTTGCTCACATTAATTCTTCCATTCCACTCCCAATGCACTCTCTCACATGCATGCAGCCAATGAAAAAGCACACATGAAGTGTATTAACTTTTCAGCCATGGCACCAACAACAATAGCTTTCAATACAACCAATGAAATGGTTGCATGCATGCACCTTTCCAACACGGGGCCTTATGCATGCACATACATAAGTAATAGTAGTACTCCCTCCATCTAGGTGTATAAGTCTTCCCTCCTTCTTGGTCACGGTGCACAACCAAAGATAACTTATTGACCTGGATGGAGGGAGTAGCACAGTCTGCAAGCATATATCGAGAGAGACGTGTAGTGCGATAGTATATAGTAAAGTTTGTGCGATATGCACGTACTTGCAAAATGCGTATGAATACACAAGGTTTCCAAACCTTCCCTTTTACATACTTAATTAAGGACGCTAAAAATTCCTAAACGTTCGGGATTTATCATTTGCGTCCCAAAACTAATGAGATCGCCTTATGAAACAAAAATTATACTCCTCCTAAAAGCCACGGCGCTCGCAGGAGCACTTGCGGCGCGCCACGAGCGCCCTGGTGCACGGCCGTTTCCCAGCGTGCCGTCACAACGCCTCTTCCTCAGCCTCGCAACTCGCGAGGTGCTGATTGGCGGCTTGCCGGTGGGCAAGCGCGATCTCACCGGTGTGGTGATCCGGCGCCAACAGGTACTCCTCCTCGCTGGAAGCGTGCACCTGGTCCATGTACCGCCAAGCGTAGATGACGCGCTTGGGCCCGACTGCACTCAGGGCATCGGCACGGGCGTCCTCCGCCACCCTCACGACCCTCGCATGAGCCTTCTGCCAAAGAGCCAATTGCCTGACTCTCTCGGACGCGACATAGGCCTCCCAGGCAGCTTGTTCCGCGGTGCGCTTCTCTTCCTCGGCCTTCTTCTCCGCCTCTATTTTGGCGCGCTCTGCTGGAGGCAAAGCCTCCCACAAGGCAAAATCCATTTCTTTCCAAAGCTCCTCAAGGATGGGGGGCTCGGCGGGCGGCGCGGCATTCTCCTCGTAGCGGGGAGCCGACTCGTCCCCCGGCACGCGTGCTGGCGAGATTGGGAACGCCCACGCATCGACCTCGACGCGTCACGACGAGGAGCGGAACACCGACACGTCCTCCTCTACTAGTGGCGGAGAAGAACGGAATGGTGACGCGTTGCGTCGCGGCGAGGAGCAGAACACCGACGCGTCCTCCTCGACTAGTGGCGGCGAGGAACGGCGACGCGTCGTGTAGCGGCGAGGAGCATAACACCGACGCGTCCTCCTCGACTAGTGGCGGCAAGGAACGGAATGGCGACGCGTGACCATCCGCGCGGTGCAGCGAGGGGCTCCTAGGGCTTGGGAGGGCGGTGCCATGGTGGTTGACATGAGAGGGAGGGGGAGGAGATAGCGATGAACGTGAACGTGAGGGGGAGGAGATAGCGATGAACGTGAACGTGAGGGGGAGGAGATAGCAATGTCGTGGGAGGCGCAGTATTTATAGCGAGCAATGGCACACCTCGTGGGAGGCGCAGTATTCATACAAAGGTGCTCCACCACGTACCCGGTACCCGCGAATGCAGCAATCGTGCACCTAGGGTTTTAGGGTTTATTTGTTAACGTCGCCTTTACGTAACACTCATATGTGCGAGACAGCGAGAGGCCGACTGCGTGCATGCGCCTCTTCTCTTCGTATATGTACTCCACCGTTTGTCTGGTGTCCAAAAAATTATAATAACTACTAGCAATGTGCCAATGCGTTGCCACACGATCAAAGTAGATTAATACATATCCACCGATTTGATAGAAAAAAAGTCTAGTTTTGAAATACGTATATCACTAAAAATATGTTATGTTTCACTCAAAATATATTCCTCTGGCGGTTTTGATGAGATAAGGGTGGAATGTTGTTGGTTTCAAGATTCGAGAAGTGTTATATGTCTAATTTCTACTCTTACTAGCAAGATGCCCGTGCGTTGCACGGAACATCAAGATCTTGTGGGAGAAAATGATGAACGAGGGAAGGCCTTATCTGCAAATGTGGTGAAGAGTGCGGGTAAATTGCCATATTTTCCTTCCTATCCGTCAGATATAAATCGGACGACCTACATTGCAGGATGGTAGGCCCACCATCATCACCAACTCTATTTTTTATCCCTACTCTTATAAAAAGCATTGTCGGTGATGATCGTGTGCCTGCCATCCTGCAATATAGGTCGTCCGATCTATATCTGACGAATAGGAAGGAAACTATGGCAATTTTGCAAAAAAAAGATACCCACACCCCTCTCCACATTTGCAAATAAGGACTTCCCTTGTTCATCCTTTTCCCCCACAAGATAAACTACTCATACAAATGCATCTTGATGTTCCACGCAACGCATGGGCATCTTGCTAGTTGTTGCAAAAAGCCCATGTGTGTGTGTGAGAGAGAGAGGGAGAGTGGAGGAGGACGGAGTGCATGTGTGACAAATATACAAGGAGTGTGTGTGCGATAGGTATCAGCTTAAAATGAGGCGATAGTGTGTGTGTGCACGATTGAGAGGGCGTGTCTCAAGAAGGGAGGAAAAATCTACATAGATACAAGGAGCGGGAGAGAGACATGTATGCGATGGTGGAAGCACGAGTGTGCGGGTGTATAAACCTATCTAGAGGCTAGCTAGTCGATAAATGTTTGTGAGAGAAATACGAGTCGGGGTGCGAAAGCGAGAGTTTTGTGTGTGTGAGAGAGAGACGGTAGTCGGGAAGGGGAGTGGAAGCAGGAGTTGTGTGTGTGTCTGTGTGAGAGAGAGGAGATGGTAGTCGGGGTTGTCTGATCGGTAAACAAATGAATAATGTCAGTCTAGGATGGAGACGAAAAGGAGACCGCAACAAATGTTGTGTCTACAGGAGAGAGAGAGTAATTTTAGTGGTATGAGTCATATGTAGAGACATATAGGGTGTGTGAGAGAATCCCATAGAGAGAAAGACAAAGTGAAAGACGAGTGGAGACTGTGTGTGTGGCGGTGAAAAAGAAAGCTTAGGTACCGAGTGATACCAGAGAACAGTAGAGACGTGAGAGATAACAAAAACCGTGTAATGTATAATGATAGGGAGAGTGTGACACTTCTCAAGGGAGACGTCGAGAGACCATGTTTGCGAGGATAGGAGAAACATGAAGTGAGCGTGCGGGTGAGCTGGAGAAAAGAGAGTGATAGCTACCTGAAGGAGCATGCATGCGAGAGAGATGGGCGTGAAAGGAGTGAACAAAAAAGGGATTCAAATATTTGAATTCGAGATGATGATACATGTAATCCATACTCGAACCAAAATTGATCTATCAAACATTCATACTCATATGAATTCACGCACATCTATGTTATTTAATATGTAGATATTACTGATCCATACATTTTAGTAGAACATAATTTGGTTAAATTTTTTTGAATTCAACCTTAAGATTTCGAGATCATTGTATTTGTAAATCATATTATACATATAAAGGAGCAGAATTCTTTGTTGTGCTTTTGAAAGTATATATAAAAATGATGTATATAGAATGTAATTCCAATTGAAAATGGATCCCGCCCGAAAAAAATAGAATACAAACGGGATTCGAATTGAGTTGGCACAGTAAACGTGCACTCTGCAAAATTTGAACGAAGCAGGGAAAGTCACAGTAACCGCCCGAAACCAAAATCTGTGAGATGGAAATCACTACTGCCTATCCCTGCCACACAAAGCCTATCTGCTGGATTTCTACAGGTTTCGATAGGGGTAGGTTTGTAATTTCACCCAAACGTGACGTAACCGCCTCTCACCCGGATTCATACACGATGGGCGCCAAAACACAGTGTGTCCTCAACCGAAATCGACTCCCTCCCCTATTCATATTCATACACGGTGGGCGCCAAAAACAAACTCTCGTCGGCAAATATTCGGTGTATGCGAGATTACCGTCCTATCCCCAACTGACTAATGTTGCTGTGATGTAGTAGAAATTTGAAACGGGGGCTAAGTTTGTAAATTTCCTCGCATTTGAGACAAGCGCGCCCTGAATACATGGTTCCCCCCTTCCTCTCTACCTCCCTTTTCCCCATTTGTACTCCGTGGGCGCCAAAACACCCTCTCCACCCCACCCTCCTCCGTCCGCCACCGTCCGTCACCCCATCCACCGCCGTCCTCCTCCACCATGCCGGAGCTAATACCCCGACGCCGCCGTCCATTACAAGAGATCGACCTCTCTCATCCACGGCTTCGGACCGGGATCCTTGCATCCCGTCCTCTCGCTTCATCCCCGTCATTGTCCACCTTGCCAGCACCGCTCCTACGACCATCTCGTCCACCGCGCCCAGCCGCCACCGTCTACCCTCCTAGATCTGCTTCCACGCCGCCGACAGCCATCGCTACCGCAGCACCGTCAAATTCTCAGTAGATGCATACACGACGCCGCACCAGAGGCGGTACTCTTTCGTATCTGCTCAACTTATTTATCGCAACAAGAAAATAGATCGCCACTTCTTTACTCTGATTTCTTGTCTTGGTTGCGAAGTTGCCTTTGTCCGGTTTGCACCTTCAGATCTGCCATGGCACGCTCAACACTATACTCCCAATGCTTATGGTTTTTCCCTTTTATATTCCACACTAGTTAAATCACAGTAGACTAAATTTCAAAATTGGGTCAGTCGATTTTTCAGAGCTCGCCGGAGTTCGTCGGTGCGATCGAAGGGGCTCGAGTGGTTGTGGGGCCTCGCTGAACGAAGAAAACTCGACACGGGTGGGGGTTGGGGCGGGGGTGGGGGTGGGGGTGGCGGAGGAACACAGGCGGTGGGGGCTGGTGGTCTGGCCGGCGGCCCGTGCGGTGTTTTGTATGGGAAGAATCAGAGACAAGGAAGGAGAAGGGTTAGGAGACATAGGATCTTCATCCAACCGCCTGAAATGGTCGAGAGACAGCTGAGAGTTGCATTCTTAATGTGCTCTGGTTCATCATGTGTGGGCACTGCGCAACCAACATTTTATTATCCAAAATCTGCTTGCTCTTCTTTACCATGTTCCTCTTCCGTTCTTCTTTAATATGTACTCTATCCATTCCTAAATACAAGTCTTTGTATAGATTCCACCATGGACTACATATGGAGCAAAATGAGTGAATCTACACTCTAAAATGTATCTGGATACATCTGTATGTGATCCATAGTGGAAATCTCTACCAAGACTTATATTTTGGAACGGAGGGAGTATGATAGTAGTACAGTATGTTCCTTGTAATGAAGATGAGCAGGGACATTTGCAGTGTAGAGGTCTATACGGTCGGTTGTGATGGACACTTTGAGCCTCTTTGATTCGTAGGATCTTGTAAACATAGGAATAGGATTTGTAGTGGCATGCCCACTTGAATCCTATAAGAATAGCAAGGAAATGCGGGAAGCTGTGTCGCCTTTGAGAGTTACACTGATATTAACAGTACCGCACCTTCACTTAAAGAGAGCTGGTATCCGAAGCCTTTCTAGCCGTACCGGCAATACTAGCACATATATTCCAGCAAGTTCCACTTTGCCGATTTTACTCTGACGCTTAAGGTCTTCCCGTTATATCTACACTACGATCTGTGTAGCTGCTTTGTGTCGCACTAACAGCAATCCACTCTTGAAGCTAAACACTGCAATGACTTACAAAATTGGCACCAAGGCATTGAGTGCCATTTTGGATGCAATGAAACTCATACGCTCCCCACCTGTTGATTCTTGTTCAGAATATGATCCTAATGACTATTCTAACCTCGAGGAGTCAAAGGCAGATGGCATGTCCTGTTCACCCATCAAGGTGCCTGTTCTAATTTGGTGATGTTTTATTGATTGCGGGTATCTTGCATATGTTGTCTTGCATTTCTTCTACTTTGTTGCACCGCCATCTGCTTAGTTTACTCATCATATATGTCGAGATGCCATGCCCATCCATTATCAATACATATTCCATCTGTCATCATACCATGTTTTCCCACTCAAATGCTGTTCTTATGCATCAGACATCAAAAAGGAAGAGGGTGATTGCCGAACCTGAAGGAGCACCAGCAAAGTCCTTCAAAACGTGGTGGTGCCGGAGAAATCAGACAACACCCCACTTATATTGGCTATACAACCAGTGACACAAAACATAGGACCGACTCCAGCAAACTGTACCCATACTTCACTGGCCACACCACTAGCCCCGCCACACAGGACCTGCACTCCAGCAAAAGGTATACCGATTTCATTTGCCATAGCACCAGTTGTACCACAGAAAAATCCCACTCCAGCAAAAAGTACAGCAAGTGCACCGGCCGAAGACCTATCCCAACTGTAGAGACGGCCAATTCCTGCAGATTGGAACCCCATTCCATTTATTCCCAGTTTAAAAGACAATGCTTTCAATGTTGTTTGGGACTACGTGCATATATTTCCATCATGGGAAGATTATTGTGAAGACAAACACCATTTTCACATCTTCATGTCCAACTTACGTGTAAGTGCTATTATTCATGGTTATTATTTTCCTGTTTTCTTCTGATTGAATACATCAATGATTTACATTACATTGTTGTAACTAGGCGACGGTCAATCTGGATAGTCATGATGAGCAAAGCTTGCTTGTGCTTTTCAAGGAAGCATTGCAGCAGTATCGGTGTCACCTGAGGAAATCACACTTTGATGGCAAGTCTATAAACGAATTTCCGGTGAAGTCTCCTGTGCTAAATTTAGAAGACATTGAATGGAAAAACCTTGTCATGCACTGGTCTCATTCCCAGGATGAGGTACTGTCTATGAAATCACATGACAATTTGAACCTCTACTTTTCCGCATGTGCCTTACGGATCTTTTTTGCAGGAAATCTGCTCGAAGAAGAATTCCGGTTTGACAAGAACGACAGGATATCGCAAATATGCTGCCCGCTGCTTTGCTCTTGTTAGTACCTATTGTCCTGTATCACTATACTTGTATACATACCTGGTTCATTATGTGACAGCAGTATGCATGATAGCTTGCTTATCAATTGTTCGCTCCAAATTATCTGATCTGTATGAATGGTTACATTAGTGTAGAATATATCCAATGCCAATGTTTTTTTAGCTCTGCATTGTTCTTGTAAGTACATGTTGTCCTTTATCAGTGTACTTATAATGACAGGTAGTTGTTCATGTACCATCACTCTGCAGCTTATTTTCCTTTGCCCATCATTTTCTACACATCAGATCTATATTTACTCTTACCATAAGGTTGGTACTGAAGAAGTTTAGCTGTGCATTGCTCTTGGCTTTACCTTTTGCCTGTATCGCCGCACTTACATTTATAGCTACTTGGTTATGTAGCATCACTCTTCATCTTATCTTAAATATTCTCCATTTTTCGTATATTATCACATCTATATTTACTCTTAACAAAATGTAGAATAAAGGCAATGCTTTTGAAGAAGATTTTGTGGTAAACTTCTTGAATTGCCCCCCATCAGCATGGACAAGGCCTTCATAGAGCCTGTCTTCACCAATAATGTAATTTTGTCCATCTCAAGCCTTCTAACTTTGTTGTATATATTTGGTTAGGCATGACTGCAACAGCTGTTTATTTTTGGTGTTTGCATCAAATTTCTTGTTTAAAGTTTATTATGTAGTTCATAAACAAAAGTTTGTCCTTTCTCAATTTAAGTTTTTAGTTGTACAACCAAGTTCCTTCTTCATACCATGTAAATTAAACTATACAGAGTAAGTGATCTTCTTTTGCACTGCATGTATGCTTCTGTTCTTCATCCGTAATCCAGTGGTGTGGTGAACCTACCCACTACAACACAATGTCATATTCTGCAATGTCTTAACTATGAACAATGTCATATCATTCTACTATTATTTAAACCGTCTCTTTATTTGCCAATCTAAAATGGTATAAATTGACAGCACACTAACCATTGATACTTATGAGTTCTTGATCTGTAATCCAGTGGTGTCGTGAAGCTGCCAACTCCTTCACAATGTCATTTCCTGCCATGTCTTGACCTGAACAATACCATATTGTGTTAATGCAATTTTAAACTGTGTCACTTTATTCATGAGTAAGAAATGTGATGAATTGTCAGCACTGATACTTTTATGTGCAAAACCTGTCATCTGTCTGCTTGTTTATCTTTCAGAGTGAGGAAGATATAAGTGTTGAACAAGTGTAGTCTCATTATCTTGCTCAGCTGCTTGCGCTGCAGCTCCCCAGCAGGGCTAACCTTTCTTGAACTCTATTGAAGTGTTGTCGGTTTTGTATATTATTTTGTCGGCGTGTTTATTTGCACTGGTGGCGATCTTTGATGCCCAGTGTATGTAATCTCCTGTCTGCTTGTGCTTTATTATCATAGTGGCAAACTTTGATGCCTAGTGGATGTGATATGCCGTAATTTCTTTATTGTATAGTCTAGGTTTTTTCTTATTCACGATGCTGCAGTTATTTTACTGTACATATATCCTATCTTCGCAGTAAACCGGCCAAACCATAAAATTACGGTACATAATCGGGCCATCATGCAATCACGATGTAGGTTGGGCCTAAAACGTGCCAAACAGCTCACGGGCCGGTAGCAGCCCGAAATGAACCCCGGCCCATGATTGTGCGAATCAAATCACGGGCTTTTAACAGGCCAAAATTGTCTTGGTCCTTGTTTGGCCCAATCAGATATCGGCTGCGAGCAGGCCGGATGCAAACCGAGCCGTAGTTAGGCCCAACTATATGACGGGCTTTTAACAGGCCAAAATTAATATAGGGCCGAAATGTTAAACGGGAACCTAACAGGCCAAAACTAATATCAGGCCGAATTACTAAGTGAGCCTTTAGCAAGTGGGCCCAAAAACATAGTGTCCAGTTGACGGGCCGAATCTGATATGGGCCATAATTGAGCCCAATGCCTCTTAAAGGGTCGTACCTGATCTGGGCCGTAATTTGGCCCAGAACATGGTAGGCTTTTAACGGGCCGGATCACATATGGGCCACTATTAGGCCCAGAGCGTGGTAGGCCATTAATGGACCGGATCAAATATGGGCCGGCATTTGGCCCAAAACATGGCAGCTAGTTAATGGGCCGGCCTAGTAGGGTACTCAAAATCTTGTGGGCCAACAGCTGTGCCGGCCCATTAATGTCGGCGAAATCTCGTGGGCCTTTAGTTGGGCCGGCCCATTATGATCCGCAAGAATCTTGTGGGCCTTTACCAGGGCCGGCCCATTATGGCACACAAAAATCTTGTGGGCCTTTACCTGGGCGGGCCCATTATGGCCCGCAAAATCTTGTGGGCCTTTAGCTGGGCCAGTCCATTATGGTCCACAAAATCTCATGGGCCTTTAGCTGGGCCGGCCCATTATGGTTCGCAAAATCTTGTGTGCCTTCAGTTGGGCCGGCCCATTTAAACTTGATGGTCGGTCCACGTGTCAACATATCATAGGCGCGTCCCGCCCATTGGATGAGTGACACATGTGCCAGCATGGACCTGACACGTGTCTCCTCCAGCCAATGATGATTTTACATGTGGAAAATCCCCATTGGTCGGGGCTGTTAACGGGTTATCGGATCCAAAACCTGACCCGATAGCTTAACGGCGTTCCGTTACGGTGGATGCCACGTGTCGGTCACCCTTGACGAAAGCACTTCTGTGATGCGCGATTTATCGTCATGGAAGTGGACACTTCTGGGATGATAATTTTGGTAATGTCATGGAACACTTCTACGACAGCACAGGTATGACTATATTGATTCTGTCATAAAATCATCATGGATGTACATGCATGACAGAAAACGCAACCTACTATGACAAACACGTATCATCACGGAAGTGTATTTTTTTTGTAGTGCATGCGTGTATAAGTAGTACGACAGTATTATTTATCACATGGTATATCATTGATAGAATTGCAACTCTAATTGCTGGTTAGGAACTGCCGTTTGATTTCATTCTAACAAATGTCGTGCTTTACTCAATTTTGTGTATTCGCCTTGGGACCTCATCTAAAACCAGCGCTGTACCGATCGCTTGCAATATGAAAAGAGCTGAGGTAGAACACATGGGCCCCCAAACATGCAGTCCCACTGGCCGGTGGCCCAAAGTCTAGAACCGTGAGCCTGTCTGAGTATTATATTCTCAGCTGAACCCCCATAATGCCCGTGCGTTGCACGTAACATCAAGATGCATTTGTATGAGTATTTTATCTTGTGAGAAAAAAGGATGAACAAGGGAAGGCCTTATTTTCAAGTGTGGAGAGGTGTGTGGGTACCTTTTTTGCAAAATTGCCACAGTTTCCTTCCTATCCATTAGATATAAATCAGACGGCCTATATTGCAGGATGGCAGGCCACCATCATCACCAACTCGTCTATATTGTGTTAAAAAACTCTGTTTTTTAATAATTATATATGTTATATATATTCCCCTTGATTTTTCTTATGTATAAAGTTGTGATATAAAGTTTTTTATATTTCTTTAGAGAGGGAGTATCTCTCTGTCAAAAATATATTTGTGTAACTAGTTACTCCTGTCTTTCTACTTCCTTTCGCTGATATGTGGGGCATCCGGCAATGGGGTCCACGTGCCATATGCACCAAATTAGAGTGCACAAATGCACGGTAGACACACCCCGGTCGTAGCGCCATAGTAATGCCCAATGAGCCGTCAAATCACAAAAAACCACCTTGCTAGCTTTAGCAGTAAGCTGGACGGACGAAGCGACAATATTTCACTCGGCCTGAATCCCCTTCTCCCCCGTCTGCTTGTTCAGAGAAAACCCCCGCTCAGCGATTGTATAGGGTTTTCTCATGGAGAACCTGGCACGAATTCTTCATCCATCCCCGATAAATCCAAGTCCCTTGGTCGCGGGTAATCCTAGGATGGCAGCCGCCGTCGTTGATGCATTTTTTCCTACTGAATCTAGTGTGTTTCTTTTGCAGTGCCCAAAGTGCGGGACCCTACAAGTTTCTACGCCCTCGGCGAGATGCCACACTTGTTCCTTCTCATCCTAACACAGGATTTTAAAACGCGCACAGTATGTTCTTAGAATCCTCTTTTCTATCCGGGAGGGTGGGTTTTTTTGAACACGTTGTCAACTAATTTGGAATTTTGGATTGCTATATTTGGATAAAAGGTACTAGTACCATGGTCAACGCTGACGTGAAGGAGCACTACTGCAGGATGCTGCTAACGCGACACTACGATCAGAGACCCTTTCACGAAACTGTGTGCGATGCATTAATCACAAATGGGGATGTAAAAAACGTCAAAAAAGGTGCAAAACGTTTGCAATGGAGGATGCATCAAACACGGTTTAGATTTTAGTTGTGTGTGCGATCCAGGGCATACAGTTCAGTCCAATGAACTATTTGGGATGAGGCAGAATAAAAGAAACGGGCAACCTGATGAAGGCGTGTGGGATATAGAGCATACGGTTCACTCGGATGAACTGTTTGTGATTAGGCAACACAAAAGAAACGGGCAGCCAGATGAAGGTGTGTGTGTGTGTGATATACAGCATACGGTTCAGTTGGACGAACTGTTTGTGACTAGGCAACACAAAAGAAAGGGTCAGCCAGATCAATGTGTGTGTGATTGAGGGCATACGCTTTAGAAGGATTAACTGTTTGCGATTAGGCAACAGAACAGAAACGGGTAAGCCAGATCAAAGTGTCTGCGATTGATGGCATACACTTCACATGGATGAACTGTTTGCAATTAGCCACAACAAACTGAAACAATTAGATAGATCAACGTGTGTGCGCTAGACGGGCACACCCATTCTAATTAAAAGAAGCATGCGCGATGGTAATAACAAGCGCACATGGTTGTTGGAACAAGACGTGTGCTGACATTGCCTATTGCGGTGCACCCTATGGTGCAAACGCCATGTACGCGGCTGAGAAGGCGCACGTCCCACGTTACGCCTTCCGGGAATATTGTCGCACTTATAACCATCAGTAAATTTTGAGCATGCGTCCCATCACATTCCAAATTGCAAACCTGTTCACACCGATCAAAACCTAAACGGTTTCCCACTTAGGAGTGTATTACTACTCGGTTATAAATACTAATACTCCAAGATGACTGCACATTCCTCCTCTACTCCTCATCCACAAAAAGTGAAAAACAAACATGTCATTTATCATTGTTCCCTTGCGTCCGCCATGGCCAGCGTGAGTTCTGGGTCGAGAGATTGCCACCAGGGAGAGGCGAGCCTGGAAGCGGAAGCACGAGAGATGTCCCGCCTCGCCGCGAAAGCATCCAACATGTCCAGCCACACGGCCGTAGCAGCAGAGAGGTCCCGCTGCACCGCTGAAGCAACACAGAGGACCCGTTGTGCCATCGATGCATCAGACTGGTCCGGCAGCGCTGCGGAAGCAGAAGAGATGTCCCGCCATGCCGCGAATGCAACAGAGATGTCCTCCCGCACCGCAGCGGCTTGCGAAAATGTCTCGCGGGCAGGCGACGACTCTTACAGGCACATGCGTGCCCTCGTCCTTAAGCAGATGGATCAGATCTCCAGGTGGGTGAGGTTGCAGGATGACCCAAAAGCCTCGTTTGAACAGTCTACCGACGTCACCGAGCAACTAAATGAGAGCAATGTGAAGCTCCAGGCCGAACGCGACCTGCTGAGGGCGAAGATCATCGGAAGTGCGGAGCAGCAGGACCAGACCACTGCCTTGTTGAAGAGGACCGACGTCATCGTCGAGAAACTTATGGACGAGAATGCCATGCTGCGCATCGAGCACAGAAGGCTAGTCGAGGAATCCATGGATGCTCTCAACTAGCATCTTGAGGACAGGAAAGAGCTCATCGCCGCCCGACGTAGAGACTAGTTCCCGCGGCCTGCAGCAACGCATCAAGAAAGTAGAGATCATCGAGCCAGATCATTGTCTTCCTTCTTCTTTTGCCCTTATGTATATCGGGCGTTGCCGCATGTGGCTTTTTTTAATTATGTTTATAAATATGTAAGACAATTATTATCCAATGTCACCGTCCTTATATTCATCATGCTTGCTACAAGTCGCAGTCGATGCTATATAGGTCCGTCGGATCTTACATCAAGATCCGTGCAAAACTTTCCTTTCAGATTTTCATTTTTCTCTCTTAAATCTCAGTCCAGTGAGAGATATAGCCACGCCGTAGAACAGGTGCTTGAGCGCCATTAATGGAGACGTTGGGAGGGAGATGCGGCAGGTAGCGGTAAAAGGGCTCTCCTCCCAATGAGCATGCGCAGGGGTCTGATCGCACGCCTCTCGTACTCAAATAGCTACCCCGTATGACACCTCCTAGCCAATAAAAAAGGGGACGCGTGGCCGCACATAATTGGTAAGTCGAACAGCCACAGTTTCAATAATACTTGTGTTTCCGATTTGTACCGTGACAACACTTGTTGCAAAATGACTTTATTGATTGTTAATGTGTGCGCCTTCGCAAATCGGACAGAAAATTACCACAGCATGTTGGTGCCATGTCATGAGACCATGCCAAGTTTCATGATTTTCAGGCATGTTTTGGAATTACAGGAATTAAAAAACCAAGTTTCTCAATCTTTCCGGCCGAGCCATGATGCCCAGATGTTTGAATTTCACTCCCATCTCTTGCATGGGACCTACAAATTCACCCAAGGACACACATGTGATTTTTCAAACAACTTTGGTCCACTGGAGCATGTGCTTGTAGTTCAAATTTGAATTATGCACATTAAATGCCCAGAAACTCAATTAATGTATAAAAAAGGCCAAATGAACCCGAAATAATTGCATAATTTAGCACGGTACTTCTATTTGGTCTAATCTGGCTATGTAAAAAAATTAAGGCGGGAGAAGGCAGTGTACGTATGTCGTTTCAGACACAGAGGTGACACGTTCCCTCTCTAAACCATGAGCCTTCTTGAGGGAAGCTCTGATTTGCAAGAAGCTTACACCAAAGCTTGTCCCAATTCGGCCAAAAAATTACCGCAGCATGTTAGTGCCATGTCATGACACCATGCCAAGTTTCATGACTTTTAGGCAATGTTTCGGAATTACAGGAATTAAAAAACCAAGTTTCTCAATCTTTTCGGCCGAGCCACAATGCCCAAATGTTTGAATTTCACTCCAATCTCTTGCATGGGACCTAGAAATTCACCCAAGGACACACATGTGATTTTTCAAACAACTTTGGTGCACTAGAGCCTGTGCTTGTAGTTCAAATTTGGAATTATGCACATTAAATGCCTAGAAACTCAATTAATGTATAAAAAAGGCGAAACAAACCCGGAATAATTCTAAAATTTAGCACGGTACATATATTTGGTCTAATTGGGCTGTGTAAAAAAATTAAGGCGGGAGAAGGCGGTGTACGTATGTCGTTTCGCACACAGAGGTGACATGTTCCCTCTCGGAACCACGAGCCTTCTTGAGGGAAGCTCCGGTTTGCAAGAAGCTTACACCAAAGCTTGTCACAATTCGGCCAAAAAAATTACCGCAGCATGTTGATGCCATGTCATAAGACCATGCCAAGTTTCATGATTTTCAGGCGTGTTTTGGAATTACAGGAATTAAAAAACCAAGTTTCTCAATCTTTCTGGCCGAGCCACGACTCCCAGATGTATGAATTTCACTCCCATCTCTTGCATGGGACCTAGAAATTCACCCAAGGACACATGTGATTTTTCAAACAACTTTGGTGCACAGGAGCACGTGCTTGTAGTTCAAATTTGAATTATACACGTTAAATGCCTAGAAACTCAATTAATGTATAAAAAGGCCAAATGAACATGGAATAATTCCAAAATTTAGCACAATACTTCTATTTGGTCTAATCTGCCTGTGTAAAAAAATTAAGGCGGGAGAAGGTAGTATACGTATGTCGTTTTGCACACGGAGCTGACACGTTCCCTCTCGGAACCACGAGCCTTCTTGAGGGAAGCTCCGGTTTGCAATAAGCCTACACCAAAGCTTGTCCCAATTCGGCCAAAGAAATTACCGCAGCATGTTAGTGCCATGTCATGACACCATGCCAATTTTCATGATTTTCAGGCGTGTTTTTGATTTACAGGTTAAAAAAGCAAGTTTCTCAATATTTCCGGTCGAGCCACGATGCCCAGATGTTTGAATTTCACTCCCATCTCTTGCATGGGACCTAGAAATTCACCTAAGGACACACATGTGATTTTTCAAACAACTTTGGTGCACCGAAGCATGTGCTTGTAGTTCAAATTTGAATTATGCACATTAAATGCCTAGAAACTCAATTAATGTATAAAAAAGGCCAAACGAACACAGAATAATTCCAAAATTTAGCACGATACTTCTATTTGGTCTAATATGCCAGTGTACAAAAATTAAGGCAGGAGAAGGCAGTGTACGTATGTCGTTTTGCACACAGGGGTGACATGTTCCCTCTCGGAACCAGGAGCCTTCTTGAGGGAAGCTCCGATTTGCAAGAAGCTTACACCAAAGCTTGTCCCAATTTGGCCAAAAAATTACTGGAGCATGTTGGTGCCATGTCATGACACCATGCCAAGTTTCATGATTTTCAGTCGTGTTTTGGATTTACAGGAATTAAAAAACCAAGTTTCTCAATCATTCCGGCCGAGCCACGACACCCAGATATTTGAATTTTATTCCCATTTCTTGCATGGGACCTATAAATTCACCCAAAGACGCGCATGTGATTTTTCAGCAAACTTTGGTGCATTGGAGCATGTGCTTGTAGTTCAAATTTGAATTATGCACATTAAATGCCCAGAAACTCAATTAATGCATAAAATGCCAAACGAACCAGAATAATTTCAAATTTAAACACGACACTCATGCACTAGTTGCATGTTCACTGTACGTAAATGTTCTAGCAATTCAAACACCATCCTTTCCCTCCGTAGCACCAATTTGTCTTTCAAAACATAATGAAAAATCAGGTATACCACAAATAGTTTACTAGAAAGAATCGTGTGGGATGCGATATAAAATATCTTGGCGCACCGTCTTGTCTGGCTTACGCGGGAAGCTTCGTCGTCTACAGTCCACCGCCCCCGCTTGAACCACACTTGCGTGCCAGTTTGTCACGGCACCGAGCGAAAAAAATTTGCCACCGCGGAAATATCTATCTCCCTGCCCCCTCCCTCCAACCAAAAGCCACATTTCCACTATTCCTCCTTGCTTTCCGAGTTCAAACCTTCACTGCTGCTTACTAGCAGCTCAGCCTCCTCGCCGGTGACCCTTCTTCTTGCAGCGTCGCCTCTTCGCCGGCTACCCTTCTTCTTGAAGCGCCTCCTCCTCGCTGGCGACCCTTCATCTTGCAGGGCCGCCTCCTCGCCAGCGACCCTTCTTCTTGCTGTGCGGCCTCGTCGATATGGTCAGGTAATCCACACCCCACCCACACCATCCTCCTCCTTTACCGTCCCAGAAGCCCAGACTGACAGAGCAACACCTTCCACCGAAATCACTGCCCCCTCCTCCAATTAAGAGCCGCCCACAGCCATTTTACACGCAGTATAACATGGAGCTGAGTAGCATGTGGCCGCACGCGCGAACGAGGTCGCTATGGCTGCCATGCGTGTCGACCGCCAGATCTTGGAGGAGCACCTCGTCTTCAAGGCCACCGTCGACACCGCCGCACGGTTGTCTACTTTAAAATACAGTTCGTGATGTTTTCTCGAGGCCACCGCCAGTGCCTTCTAGTGATTTGTCCTCTGTAATGTTAATATGCAATCTGATGTTTAGTTAACTGTTTGGTCCTCTGAAATGTAATGTTCAGTTAACACTTTGGTCCAACAATTGCTACATTTCGTAGTACTGTTCTCAAGCATTCTTTGTTTTGATAACTGTCTTATCTTCTAGTACATGTTTCTATTCTGCAATGTCATGCTCGGTTAACTATTTTGGTTCATTTGGTCTGCTGTCCATTTACCTGTTTGGTTCAGTTCTACAATTTGATTTTCATTTGCTGTGGGTACAATTTTGTATTGTATGCATGTGACACCAATCGAATTTGGTTGTACTCAATACATATTCTACTAATAGTATGGCAACTCTCAGTTAACCTGATCAAGATCTTCCTTATGTGTGTTGTAGGGAAACAATGGGAGACACTGCGGTTTACCATCGAGGTTTGTTCAAGCAAGGTCCTTTGGCTAATAGCACATTATTGTGTAGTTGCAAGAATCATTCTAATATTTAGGTTTCTTACAATTTGGTCTTTCACATGTAGGTCCTACTGTCAGAGGCTTAGACCCACTGTTCGACCCATTTTGCATATGGGGAAATGAGATGTCCATGAATACCAGTCAAGTCAAGAAACTCAGAAAGATGGTTAGGATGAAGAAACTTGCAACGAATAACTGCAAGGTCTTTGTTTGCACAATGAAGAAGACATCAGATAACTATAGGATGGTACCAACTCTTTTACCTTGTTTTTACCCCTTGCGCCATTTCAAAATTTACAACAACGATTTATGCATAGCTTTGTTTTCAGTACTTTTCAAAGTAGTTCACCGATGATTACCTCTCAAACCACCTACATGGTCAAGAGGCGAGGAAGGTATTCATTCAACACCCACGGTACAATACTGAAGTCTTGCTGAAGAGGACGAAGGTTGGGCAGGCAATTATCCATAGCCACTGGCCTAAAGTTGCAAGGACATTCAACATCATTGAAGGCTCAATATTTGCCTTCCGCTTCTACAGTTTCCCAAATGAGATTCATCTATCTATTTACCATGTATGATGCTACTTTCCAAAGGTTTTTTATGCTGCATGTGAAACTTGGTGCTGTTGTGTAATGGCGTAACTGAGTGCCGAAGCTACCTGATGTAATTCAATTATGAAATCTTGGTTGCTTTTATACTGATATGAAATATCTAGCGTGTTTTATAAGAAATATCAATTTGATTAGTACATGGATTATCAATAACGGGCTAATTACCTTGCTTATTGGGGTTTTCTATTGCAAACGGTTACTCAGACAGCACCGTGGGCGATGAACTCAAACAACCCCCACGGTTTCTAGAAAGTAGGCGTGTTTGGTCAACTAACAATCACAGACGGCTTCCGGCAGCGAACTGTTTGCGTTAGGACACCTTGCACAAATGTTTCCACACAAAGAACCGTGTGGGATGTACATACCTATGGAAATGACTTTCTGGGATTCACCATGTGGGATGTACATACCTACGGAAATGATTTCTGGGATTCACCGTTTGGGATGTACATACCTACGGAAATGATTTCTAGGATTCACCGTGTGGGATGTACATACCTACAGAAATGATTTTTGGGATTCACCGTGTGGGATATACATACCTACGGAAATGATTGGGTTTCCATGCCTCGCCCGATCGCAGACGGCCCTAGCCTGGGTCCCAGGAGGGCCTATCGCCGACAATTTCTAGGTTGTGTGGGAAGTACCCCCCCTATCGCCCACACTCACTTGGCGACGGTTCCAAATGCCATCGCGGAAAGGGGATTTACACCGTTTGTTTAGGATGTCGTTGTACCAGTGGATGAAATTATTTCTAGATTTGGATAGGGAATACATTGTGTTCTCATATTATTTTTCCTACAGTGCATTCCTTGCTCTGCCAGAACACATGTACTCAAGATGCTCGGCCTTGCCATAACTGAATACACCAGTTTAATGGTCACAGTAAAGACAAGCCATGGATATAAGTTCCGAGTTGGGTTCATGAACCAAGAAGATCGCTGCTTTTTTATGGCCGAACCTGGATAAACTTACTCAAGTGTTACAGACTGAAAGTTGATGCACAAATATTGATGGAAATAGTAGAACTTGGTCTCATCTTCACTGTGATCTTCCACCCCGACGTCGTTCCAATTGTTCATCCATGTTAGTTTTGTATCTGGTTCTTGCTTGTTGCCTCGATTACTTCTTCATCCACCTATTCTATCTAACTAAGCACAATTTAACTTTAGAAGTAGCAACGAATCTCTCACGAAGATGCTACTTCTACCTAATATTTTCTTATAATTGGTGGCACGTGTAGGTTTTTTCAGAGTTAAGCAGGCTAATCGTTTGTTATTCTGTAAGAGCTTGGCTGTTACCGATGGCACTAAAGTTGACTGGGGCGACATCCACAAATTCCTACACTTTATTGATCGTCTTGAGGTCCTTGTGGGGCGTTTCAATGGTGGAAGGCCACGTGGGTTATGTGTTCCACTGCTGCACTCGTTGAACAGGTCCAACTGTGTCGAGAAACTTATGGTACGAACTGTTTACTATTATATATGTTGTTCATAAACTCTTGCTTACACACAGTTTTACAGCTGTGATCTTCTTGAAACAGAAACTGCCTAGTTCTATTGGTCCTATACAGATGCCTGACCATGGTCGGGTCAGACTTGCACTTGGTCACAACATGATGTTTATGTTGACCTACTCCATTCCCCTTGGAGGTGAAAAGATACTTATTCATGGGTGGTCTCAATTAATGAAGGCCCGTCCATCTTGGAGAATAGGACAGAAGATTATGTTCCTACTTTTCCATGGCTCTAATGCAAATATACTCTTTATTGACCACATTGCGAGATGAAGTCGCTTTCATAAGGTTGTGGATGCGCGGGGTGGTGCATGGGCCTTGTCCTGGGGCTTGGCGGCCTCACCCTTGGTTAACTGTAGGCAAAGTATTACTGTTCGAGGCATGTTTTGTACGGTTGAACATGTATAAGTACTCATACTGCTTTCAGCAATGGTTGTTAAGTGCCCCTGCTGGTTTCAGTTAAGGTTGTTAAGTACTCCTACTGCCTTTACAGTCTGTCGTGTTTCTTCAGTCTTGTCTTCCTCCAACCGCCAAAACCAAACCAGCACTGGCGGGGCCGCCTGCTTCCGCCTCCCACGGCTGGTTGCGCCTCAGCGCACGCATTGCCACCCCACCGTCTCCTAAATCGTTAACGCCAACGTCCGAGCCCTTGCCGTCGTCCTCCGTGCGCTTTGGTGCGCTCGCCGCGGTGCCGCCCTCTTGTGTTGTCAACATGGTCAACAAACAATAGGAACCGGAAAAGGACTATACGTGGACAGGATGATAGTAGGGGCCCACCATGTCCATGGCCGAACGCAAGGAAGTTCCTATTTTTGTTATATATACTGCATTGTCGGTGTACGGAAAAAGAAAATGCTTCCTCCTAGTGGTTTCCTGACATCTGGGACACACGACATTGTCAGCGTATATAGTCAATAGACAAGAGAACAACACCACAAGATCGGCTGACACCTGGGACGTAGCTGCTCGAGAAGCATTTTTTTGTTATTGTTGAGACGGATGTGGCACCCCGATCCGCATGGAGCAGGGGGCCTTCGCATGTCAGCCCAGGATAACACCTGATGCACGACAGGTCCATAATACAGCACTCCAGGTACAAGAATATTCATCAAATACATGTATAGAAGAGTGCATCATTGATGAATACAAATATCTGGCATAGCCCTAAGGCTATATAAATGGCAGCGGAAACTTATTTAAATGGCGGCGGAAGTCTTGGTTTGGCAGCACAACAACTCTGGCTGGGCTCCACAACTCACAGGACTGGCAAGGTTACGGCCTAGTACGACGGGTCAAGTGAACACTCCAGGTATGACCTAGAAAACTGGTATGACATGCCAGGTCAGTACATTGAATGTACTTGCAAGACAACCAAATACATAGCATCCAAACAAGCAGAAGACAAAGCGAGAACCGAGCGCATGCAACAACCTATCTCATATCAATTACTAAACATGGCATGATAAAGATCAACTAAGCATGAACAAAATAATAGCATCACTAACATGGCAATAACATGGCATATCAAAACATGCTTCTAACATGGCAATAGCAAAACATAGCATACCATCTAACGGCATAATCAATCCAAACATGGCATGGCATCATGAAACTATGCTGAAAGTAAACTACCGATCATATTCAATGCAGACATAACATGTTAACTTTATACAACCATCTTTTGTTCTGTCATAGTTCTTTAAATGCAAATAGCAACAAATTACTCATGCAATGCAATCAAACTTGTGCACTGAGTCCCTCGGACTCTCTTACCAAGGGGTTACCTCGCAACCAAACGGTGATCTTTCCGGTGATCACAACCACGACCAACACTTGTTCTACAAAACTCACCGAGACCTCGTCTCGTGATCATATCAAAACATCGTCGTGACTTCTCACAACTATCTCATAGTCCAAGTCACCATATTCTCATTATCACATTAATTTACTTAATTCTTTCAGGTTTATCCTCCATTTCGACCAAGACCTGATAGTGTGACCTACTACGAACTGTGTTGCTATCGATAGACTTATATACACTCTGCAGAGGTAGCACAATGTACCCACACCACGGAACCCATGGCCTCGTCATCCCATTCGGGTGGACCAACGGCATTCTGACGAAACCGACCTACTACCATGACACTCTCCTGGCCACTCCGACCCACTCCCAACTGGGCTAGTCCTCGGTGGCCCCGTGTCTACCAAAGACACAACGACCACCGTTGTGGCCAAAACGTCCCTCACGGCGATCGGTACCAAAAAATTTAACAACGGGCACACAAGGTTATGTCCGCCTACCTGATCAGGGTAAGCATGCGCATAACCTTCCCTAGTTGGAGGCATCGGCGAGAGGCATGACAATAGATCGCATTAAGGCCTTCCCATAAAGGCAAATGTGGCTGCACTAAAAAAGTTTGATTTGGTGGCACTATGACTCGATCCCATCGATGACGGAGGAGGTTTTTATTATTAAGTCATTTTAATTCCTTCTCCACCATCATGAACATGAATGCAACAATGAGCATGCAGCATACAAATGCATGAACAAAATATTGAACTTCTCAAGTGCACAACTATAACATAAAGAACATGACAATACCAAGTAATAGCATACCAATGGTGCATTACAATCCTCATAGCATTTTATAATGATGACATGCAAATAAAGTAGAGTAGTGACATGGCATTATCAATAACAACATTCTAAGTAACATGGCAAACGATATCGTGAAAACACAAGCATGCATGACATGCATAATGGATTAACTGTAGACGAAAATGATATGGAACAACTGCAACTACACACACAAGGTGCAAGCAAAGTCAACATGCAAGTTCGGGGCTCATGATAAGAGGTTGGCTTGCCCGGGGTTGACAAATACTCCGGGAAGAAGTGTAGAACGATTGCGGAAAGATTTGCTGGAACAGTTCTCCCTCGGAGGGGGCTATTTACGGGCAAGGGAAAAATGGTCATTTTCACTATGTGAAAACATTATGAAAATGACACCAACAGAAAGAGCTTGACGAACAGAGAACGTGAGCGTTGGAATCACCTCAATCGGAGTTGTGGTTGCAAAGATACGGTCGTTTGAATGACAGGGACTAATCTGTAAAATAAATATTCACAGACAGGCCCTTGTCGGTTAAAATAGAAAGCGCACTAAGTATAATACGTTTTCAGAGAAGGGAAAGCGCATTACTGACCGCAGGCGACAGTAAGTGCGTTTTCAGAAAGCGAAAACGCCTCTCTCTGAAGCCACGACGAAATACGCTTTCGCGAAACGAAAGCACATTCTCGCGGGGCATCTCCACTTATGCCAGGTCAGCGAGCCGGCCCGGTCAGCGTGCAGAGGCTGACAGGCGGGGCCCAGAGGCGGGGTCAACGCGGGGCGGGGTCCGCCTGGCCTTCTTCTTCCTCACGCTCAGGGTCGAGCGAGGAAGCATGAGGGGATCGCCCCGACGGCGATCGCCTGCGCGTCCAGCCACCTCTCGCGACGCTCGACCTGCCCACAAGCTCAGGAGGACAAGGCGCATCTCGTGGTGGGCTCTGTTGCCGGCAAGGAGCGCGGGAGAAGAAATAGCAGGGCACGCGGCGGAGAGGGGCTTCGGGCTCGGGTGGACACGGGGTTCTGGTGAGGGGGAGAGGAGGCTGAGGCTATGGGGCGGCTCTCTGGAGCATGGGGGATGCGGTGATGGTGGTGGAACAGAGAGGGAAGCACGGGATTGCCGGAATCGGGAGAGACCCGAGGCGGTGACCATGGCGGCGGTGGTGGTCTAGGAGCGACTCCGGGGACGAGAGGAGGGGTTGGGGAGGCGTAGAGAGGTGGGGAGAGGCTGCTGATGATCTCCAGAGGCTCGAGGGCGGGCTATTTATAGCGGGGGCAAAGGCACCCGAGCTGGGGGAAGGGGAAAGCCGACGAGGAGGGAGCGGACGAGCGCCAGAGGCTCACGGAATCAAGAAAAGCTCACGGACGAACGGAGGAAGAGGACACCTGGGAGGAAGGCGACGATGCATAGGAGCGCACTGTTTTGGTCGTTGGCATGGCTCGCCGGAGAAGAAAACAAAGGGGGCCAGACGTCCAGGGGAAGACGACGTCGAGGGGGAGTTGTAGGACATTAATGGCGAGGTCAGAGACGGTCGGAGCAGCGATGCCGACGCGAACAGTGGCTAGACCACCGTTTTGGCTGGCTGCCCTCGTAGTCACCACTGACATGGCGCGCTCTAGAGTATTTACTGAGGCCAGCTCATGTCTACCGCGTAGTACTTCGTAACTTGAGTGTTACTACGGTAAAGAAACAGGCAGAGACAAATTGAGCCGAGTAAATAAAGCTCCACAAGTTTGATGTTGCAAACTTGGCAACATCCTAGAGATAAAACCAGAGATGTTAAATGGTAAAATGAATGTCTGGTAGGCTTAGGGTAAAAAGGACTACGGTCCTGGTAATTTATGAGGTAAAATGGACAACCATTTACCATAGTTGCTGTACAACTGCTAAATCTGACCCGGAAATTAAATCATGAAGGAGCACTCACTAGGAATGATGAATTAAGCTAAAACTTGGCAAAGCCTAATGATTTGGACATACCATGGAGCTGTAAAAATTTCATACCAAATGGACTCACCAAACTGGTACTTCCTTCACATCTATCATTTCTGTCCAAAAACTTAAAAAAAATCCTCAGGACAAATGGATAGATGAAATGAGCCAAAATCTTGTGGAGATAGGTTATATGGATATGAGAAGCCATGGGAATATTTTAAGCCATAATGGAGCAGGATAAAATGCACTTGCTTCACAAACTGAAAAATTGGACAGAAGCCAAGAATTGCTCCTGTGCTCACATAGTTCAAGGAAATGAACTGAATTTAGGTGGAGGCTAATGATTTGATATACTTGATAGGATGGAAAATTTTCATCCCATTTGGAAACTCTATGAAGGTACTTCCTTCACAAAGTTGTGTTCTGGTCAGAAACTTTGAAACATTGCATAGGGGGCTAGGATGAATGGATTGAGCTCATATTGGGCATCCATGGGTTATTTAACAATGTTAATGACCCTGCCAAATTACAGATCAATTGGAATTAGGAATAAAGCACTCCCTTTGCAAAATTTTAGAGAAGGCAGAAACCTGCATTGGATCATGTGCCCAATTTTTGATCTGTGGAACATGAGATAAGGATGGAACTAGTGATTATATGACAAGGACAAGCTCCACAATTTATGCGGGAATTTTCTCTGCTATAAAAATAGTAGTTCCTTTGGAAAATGGCAGAAATACAATATTGGCATTAAATAGGAAAAGACAATTTTCCTTATTTAATTATGGCCAATATATTTGCTAGAGCTAGGATTAGGCATAAGCATCAACTCCACCAATTATCATGAATTTAGGAGATGGCTAGTTATGCCTTTGGATTTTATTCCTCAGAAAGGCAAGAAAAGAGATAAATCACAGTCAAGAATATTGCATGGGACTTAGCAATATTTTTGCACATCCAAGGATCAGAAAGATAGGAGGATCTCTGGAAAAAAAGGGAGGATCAATAGATCAAACAAAATGATGGCTCCTTTGTAACCACAAAGGACATATACAAATTCCAAAAATTTGGAATTAGGGTTTGAGAGAGTTGGGATGATGCAGATGAGGGCTTGCCCACTGAGAAATACATGAGCAAGGTTTTTGAAAGGTTGAAAATGACAAGAATTGTCAGAGTCATCTTAGCAAACTCAGGAGAAAATTTTGAAACATGAGTGCCAGGAAGGAATAACAACACAAAAATTGATAACCCAATTTTGGGGTTGTTACAACGGAGCAGGGTTTCAACTAGGTTGTGGCCCGTCTAGCCCAGACTTATATTTTATGTTCACCATATGACCAAGCCAACTATTTTTTTTTCTTTGTGAAAATGAGCCAAGTTTATTTTTTCTGAAGAATACCCAATCCAGGCCTACTTATTTTTCTACGCCCTGATGGGCTGCAACTCTTTCAAGATGCCTGCAAATCTTGAAAGTAATATGAAATGGGTTGTAAATATAAAAACAGATGACAAATTGGCAATTACTTTATAATTTCTGAAAAAAAATCACATTTTTAGATTCCTATTTCACTGGGCTTTAACCTAATTTAAATATATCTTCAAAGTACTTTAAATCTGGCTCGACATTTCAGTATTAAAAATAGTTTGGAACCCATAGAAATATGCAAAATTTCATTTAAATTTTTAACCCTAGCCCTGGCCAACAAAAAAATAGACTGCAATAAATTGCATAAGAAGTTGCAATGAGCTATATATAAATTATTAAAAAAATAGGGAATGGTCTGACTTGTGGGCCTATTAAGTTGACGCGTATGCAAGATTTTTTTACTTATTATATACGTCAACAAACGATTCTAGCAGACATAACCGTTGGATGTCAATCCAACGGCCGTCGTGTTTCTTCAATCTCTGATCTTCTTGCTCCAGCCGCCAAATCCAGCGCGACCGCCTGCTCCCACCTCCCGTGGCCGGTTGTGCTGCTGCGCAGGCCTCACATCCCCCTACTACTTCCACCACTGGCCAGGCCATCCCTCTACTCACCCACATCCCTCCACTGTTGTGGCTTCGCCGCCTCCCGGTCATTCCCTTCCTGGGTCTCGCCGTCATCCATCGCGCTGGTGTTCTCGGCACGGCATGGTCAACGTTGTCAACAAACAAAAACATCGGAAGAGGGATGTACATGGAGAGGCTGACAGTTGGGACCCACATGGTTCATGGCCGCACGCAAGCAAGTACCTCCTTATTATGCCAAAAAGAATGAATACTCCCGCTGATAGCTCGGACCCACCAGCTATATCTTCGCACGCAAGGAAGTGCCTCCTTATTACACAAAAAAAATAAGTACTCCCCCTGCTAGCTGGGACACACCATAGTGGGAGCCTGACTTGTGGGCCTACTAAGTTGACGCGGACGGCGGGCTTTGTCAACTTAGTCAACAAACGATTCTATCACCAGTGACCGTTGGATTGTTAACATCCAACAGTCGTCCTGCTTCTTCAACCTATGATATTCTTGCTCCAGCCGTCCAAAACACCACGTGCTCTTGCCTCTCGTGGTCGACTGTGCTGCCACGGAAGCCTCACCGCCCCTACTACTCCACCGCTGGCCAGGCCCTGCGGCGACGGCAGCCTCACACTGCAGCCAAAGCAGTCAACCCACGTACTCCCCTCCGCGTGGGCATCCACTGCCGTGTCTTCCCCGGCTCCAGGCCGTCCCCTTCCTAGGCCTCGCCATCGTCCATCGGCCTGGTGCTCTCGGCGCGGTGTGGTCAACGTGGTCAAGGAACGACTTCCATCAAAAGAGTACTGTACGTGGAGAGGATGACAGCTGGGTCCACGTCAGCAGCAAGGAAGTGCCTCCTTATTACGCGCAAAATAATTATTCCTCCACCTGACAGCAGGGACCCATTGGACGGGCCACCGTATTTCGCGAAAAAATGTTTCCCCCCTGACTGCTGGGACCCACCATCTACATCTTCGCACGGAAGGAAGTTCCTGACAGTCAGGACCCACCTGGTCGAAGCGTACGTAGCGTTGTCATTCTGGTCGCGAACGTGTACATACATACGACCGGTCTGTCTGCAGGCTGCAGCGATGAACCGTGGCCGTGTAAGGAAGGGCACGTGTCGTAGTATAGGCGCGCCCGTGTTGTAGTAGAGGCGTGCACGTAGCATGTACACGTACGTACAGCAGCTAGGGTGCAAAAAAGAAAATACGGCCACATGCATACATACGGGCGGGGTCTCGAACGCCTACTCGCGCATACGTATGGCCAGGGCTCGTGTACATGGCTAGGTCGGAACGGAGAAGCTGCGCCATCATCGTGTTCATGGGGAGGCAATCGGCTAGGTCGAAACGGAATGCATCGTCGTGTTCATCGGGAGCCAACCGGCTTGGGCGGAACAGCCGATGGAAACGAGGCCTGGGGTACCGCAGAATGGAGGAAATGGCCTTGTGTTCGACCGGCCATGGTCGAAACGGGATCCTGTTCATCGGGAGGGGTCTGGCATAACGCAAAACGAGGAAATGGACTTCTCTTGGACCTCCTACGGACGAAATGGAGTCCTGTTGATCGGGAGGGGTGTGGCGTATCGCAAAACGGAGGAAATAGACTTGTGTTGGAGCACTACGGTCGAAACAGGGGTCGTGTTCATCGGGAGGGGTGTGGCGTACCACAAAACGGGACTCCATGGGATACTGTTCATGTCCACCGTCGACCTCCTCCAGTCTCCACGGGCTACTGTTCATCCACCGTCGACCTCCTCCAGCCTCCACCTGCGATTGTTCATCCACGGGCTCTTGTTCATCCAGCCTCCACCGCGCTCCTCCACCGGCTACTGCTCAACCAGCTCTCTCCACGGGGCCCTGTTCAACCACCCCTCCATGGGCTACTGTTCATCCAGCCCTCCACCGGCTACTATTCAACCAGCCCTCCATCGGGTCCTGTTCATCTAGCCCTCCATGGGGTCCTGTTCATCCACCCCTCCACGGGGTCCTGTTCATCCACCGGCTCGATTGATCGGGGTACTGTTCATCCAGCGGCAACGGCCTCTACTACCACGGGGTCCTGTTCATCCAACTCACCACCAGGAACTGTTCATCCAACCCCCCCCCAACAACGCTCACTGTTCATCCAAAGGCAGCATCGATTAGCTTCAGTTAGAAGCAGTAGCGAAGGAATCACTCTGGTTCATTTAACAGCAAGGGATCGGTCGGTCGGGTTCAGTAACGTAGCTAGTGCAATCGCTCGGGTTCAGTTAGAGCCCAACGCCTCGCTCGGGTTCAGTTAGAGCCCAACGCCTTGCACACATGCGCGTACATACGAGAGAAACGTGCATCGCTCGGCCCCCGACCACCCACCATAACCGGGAACTCCCCTGATATTTTCCTTGCCCTCGCTTCTACCACGGGTTTTTTCGTCATGGACGGCCCAAAGAATATCATGCAGCTGCGTCTCCGGCCCGCCAGGACGAAAAGCCCATTTTCTGTCATGATTTTTTGTCATAGAAGTAGGACCCCACCACATCTATGATGATACCGGGTTTTGTCACAATTATCATCATAGAAGTGTCATAAGTATGACAGAAAAAATTTCGTTCGGCCCAAAATGTCACGGATGTGTCTTTTTTTTGGTAGTGATGAGACTTGGTGAGTCCGATGAGCTCACTCTTAATGACCCTTGAGCCATTTTTGAGGTGCCCAAGATCCTCAAGGAGTTTGGCATGCGCAAATTCAAGCTTCTCATTTTTAGTTTTAACATCGTTGGCCACCTCAAGAGCTCTATCATGAGATTCCCTCACTCTAGATAATTCTAGAGCAAAAGTCTCCTCAAGAGATTCCCTGGTGGTTTGTTCAAGTTCAAGAGCTTGAGATAGGTCCGCAATCTCATTAGCGTAATCACGCTCATGAGCTTCCATTTTATCAATGATGACCTCGTGCTCCTCGAGATGAGATTCCAAATCCTCAATGTATTTCTTGCCCTCAATGGCAATAGACATGATTTCCATGAAGTTGGAACAAGCAATTTTATTCTTATGAAGAGCTTTGAAAACCATTTCCCCCTTAATTTTTAAGGAGGCAACATTATCATTCTCTTCATCATTATCAACATCATCATTAGCAACAACATTATCAACATCATCATCAAGAGATATATTGGGATTCGAAGTAGGAGATACCTTCAAAGCCTTAGCCATAGGGCAAAAGTGAGAAATAATAGACGATAATGTAGGATCACTTGAAGCACCATTTAAGACCACATCTTGTCCCATGGAGAGTTGGATTTCCTCTACATTGTTAGCACAACAACTTGAGGAAATACATGTGTTTTTATCATGGCAACAAGACATAGCAAGCATATCATCATGAGATTTAGTTAAGCAATTTCTACATGATATGCAAGGACTATCAACACAAGCACGTGAAACATTTAGAGAGCTCGAAGTGTTGAAGTCCAAAATGAGCATTGTGTTGGGGAACGTAGTAATTCAAAATTTACCTACGATCACGCAAGATCTATTCACGACAAGCATAGCAATGAGCGGGAAGAGTGAGTCCACGTACCCTCGTAGGCCGAAAGCGGAAGCGTTATGTAACGCGGTTGATGTAGTCGAACGTCTTCGCGATCCAACCGATCAAGTACCGACGCAAGGCACCTCCACGATCTGCACACGTTCAGCTCGGTGACGTCCCTCGAACTCTAGATCCAGCTGAGTCCGAGGGAGAGTTTCATCAGCACGATGGCGTGGTGACGGTGATGATGATGTTACCGACGCAGGGCTTCGCCTAAGCACTATGACAATATGACCGAGGTGGAAATCTCTGGAGGGGGCACCGCACACGCCTAAGAGATCAACTTGTGTGTCTATGGGGTGCCCCCTCCCCCGTATATAAAGGAGCAGAGGAGGGGGCCGGTCGGCCTCATGGGGTGCGCCCCAAGGGGGGAATCCTACTCCAACTAGGAGTAGGTTCCCCCCTTTCCTAGTCCAACTAGGAGGGGAAGGAAAAGGAATAGGGAGAGAAGGAAAGAGGGGCCCGCCCCCTCCCAACTCAAATTGGGCTTGGGGGGCGCGCGCCTCCTCTTGGACGCCTCCTCCTCTCTTCCACTAAAGCCCATGAAGGCCCATTAAACCCCCGGGGGGTTCCGGTAACCCCCCGATGCTCCGAAAAATGCCCGAACCTATCCGAAACCTTTCCGGTATCCAAACATTACCTTCCAAAATATAAATGTTTATGTCTCGACCATTTAGAGACTCCTCGTCATGTCCGTGATCACATCCGAGACTCCAAACAACCTTCGGTACATCAAATCACATAAGTCACAATACATATCATCATCAAACGTTAAGCGTGCGGACCCTACGGGTTTGAGAACTATGTAGACATGATCGAGACTCATCTTCGGTCAATAACCAACAGAGGAACCTGGATGCTCATATTGGTTCCTACATATTCTACGAATATCATTATCAGTCAAACCACATAACAACATATGTTGTTCCCTTTGTCATCGGTATGTTACTTGCCCGAGGTTCGATCGTTGGTATCATCATACCTAGTTCAATCTCGTTACCATCAAGTCTCTTTACTCATTCCGTAATGCAACATCCCGCAACTAACTCATTAGTCACATTGCTTGCAAGGCTTATAGTGATGTGCATTACCGAGAGGGCCCAGAGATACCTCTCCGAAAATCGGAGTGACAGATCCTAATCTTGATCTATGCCAACTCAACAAACACCATCGGAGACACCTATAGAGTATCTTTGTAATCAACCAGTTACGTTGTGACGTTTGATAGCACACAAAGTGTTCCTCCGGTATTCGGGAGTTGCATAATCTCATAGTTATAGGAACATGTATAAGTCATGAAGAAAGCAATAGCAATAAACTAAACGATCATAGTGGTAAGCTAACGGATGGGTCTTGTCCATCACATCATTCTCTAATGATGTGATCCTGTTCATCAAATGACAACACATATCTATGGTCAGGAAACATAACCATCTTTGATTAATGAGCTAGTCAAGTAGAGGCATACTAGGGACACTTTGTTTGTCTATGTATTCACACATGTACTAAGTTTCCGGTTAATACAATTCTAGCATGAATAATAAACATTTATCATGATATAAGGAAATATAAATAACAACTTTATTATTGCCTCTAGGGCATATTTCCTTCAGTCTCCCACTTGCACTAGAGTCAATAATCTAGTTCACATCGTCATGTGATTTCACACCAATAGTTCACATCTTTATGTGATTAGTTCACACTCTTCATGTGACTAATACCCAAACGGTTTACTAGCGTCAATAATCTAGTTCACATCGCTGTGTGATTAACACCCAAAGAGTGATCATGTTTTGCTTGTGAGAGAAGTTTAGTCTACGGGTCTACAACATTCAGATCCGTATGTATTTTGCAAATTTCTATGTATACAATACTCTGCATGGAGCTACTCTAGATAATTGCTCCTACTTTCTAGATCGAGACTTAGAGTCATCTAGATCGGTGTAAAAAGCTTGCATCGACGTAACTCTTTATGACAAACTCTTTTATCACCTCCATATCTGAGAAATATATCCTTAGTCCTTTTCAGGTATTTCAGGATGTTATTGACCGCTCTCCAGTGATCCACTCCTAGATTACTTTGGTACCTCCCTGCTAAACTAATAGAAAGGAACACATTAGGTCTGGTACACAGCATTGCATACATGATAGAACCTATGGTCGAAGCATAGGGAATGCCTTCATTCTCTCTATCTTCTGCAATGGCCAGGCATTGAGTCTGACTCAACTTCACACATTGTAACATAGGCAAGAACCCTTTCTTTGCTTGATCCATTTTGAACTTCTTCAAAACTTTATCAAGGTATGTGCTTTGTGAAAGTCCAATTAAGCGTCTTGATCTATCTCTATAGATCTTGATGCCCAATATATAAGCAGCTTCACCGAGGTCTTTCATTGAAAAATTCTTATTCAAGTATCCTTTTATGTTATTCAGAAATTTAGTATCATTTCCAATCAACAATATGTCATCTACATATAATATCAGAAATGCTACAGAGCTCCCACTCACTTTCTTGTAAATACAGGCTTCTCCAAAAGTCTGTATAAAACCATATGCTATGATCACACTATCAAAGCGTACATTCCAACTCCGAGATGCTTGCACCAGTCCATAAATGGATCGCTAGAGCTTGCACACTTTGTTAGCACCTTTTGAATCGACAAAACCTTCTGGTTGCATCATATACAACTCTTCTTTAAGATATCCATTAAGGAATGCCGTTTTGACAACCATTTGCCAAATTTCATAATCATAAAATGCGGCAATTTCTAACATGATTCGGACAGACTTAAGATTCGCTACGAGTGAGAAGGTCTCATCGTAGTCAACTCCTTGAACTTGTCGAAAACCTTTTGTGACAATTCGAGCTTTGTATATATATAGTAATACTACTATCAGCGTATGTCTTCCTCTTGAAGATCCATTTATTCTCAATGGCTTGCCGATCAATGGGCAAGTCAACCAAAGTCCACACTTTATTCTCATACATGGATCCCATCTCAGATTTCATGGCCACAAGCCATTTTGCAGAATCTGGGCTCATCATCGCTTCTTCATAGTTTATAGGTTCGTCATGATCTAGTAACATGACTTCCAGAAAGGATTACCATACCACTCTGGTGCGGACCATACTCTAGTTGACCTACGAGGTTTGGTAGTAACTTGATCTGAAGTTTCATGATCATCATCATTAGCTTCCTCATTAATTGGCGTAGGAATCACTAGAACTGATTTCTGTGATGAACTACTTTCCAATTCGGGAGAAGGTACAATTATCTCATCAAGTTCTGCATTCCTCCCACTCACTTCTTTCGAGAGAAACTTCTTCTATAGAAAGGATCCATTCTTAAAAACGAATATCTTACCTTCAGATCTGTGATAGAAGGTGTACCCACAATTTCCTTTGGGCATCCTAGAAGACGCATTTCTCCGATTTGGGTTCGAGCTTATCAGGTTGAAACTTTTTCACATAAGCATCATAGCCTCAAACTTTAAGAAACAACAGCTTAGGTTTATTGCTAAACCACAGTTCATATGGTGGCGTCTCAACGGATTTAGATGGTGCCCTATTTAACATGAATGCAGTTGTCTCTAATGCATAACCCCGAAATGATAGTGGTAAATCGGTAAGAGACATCATAGATCCCACCATATCTAATAAAGTATGGTTATGACGTTCGGACACACCATTACGCTGTGGTGTTCCAGGTGGCGTGAGTTCGAAACTATTCCACATCGTTTCAAATGAAGACCAAACTCGTAACTCAAATATTTCGTCTCCGTGATCAGATCGTAGAAACTTTTTTTTCTTGTTACGATGATTCTCCACTTCACTCTGAAATTCTTTGAACTTTTCAAACGTTTCAGATTTGTGTTTCATTAAGTAGATATACTCATATATGCTCAAATCATCTGTGTAGGTCAGAAAATAACGATACCCGCCGCGAGCCTCAACACTCATCGGACCGCATACATCGGTATGTATTATTTCCAATAAGTCAGTGGCTCGCTCCATTGTTCCGGAGAACGGAGTCTTAGATATCTTGCCCATGAGGCATGGTTCGCAAGCATCAAATGATTCGTAATCAAGTGATTCCAAAAGTCCATCTGCATGGAGTTTCTTCATGCGCTTTACACCAATATGACCTAAATGGCAGTGCCACAAGTATGTTGCACTATCATTATCAACTTTGCATCTTTGGCATCAATATTATGAATATGTGTATCACTACAATCGATATTCAATAAACCATTTATATTAAGTGTATGACCATAGAAGGTTTTATTCATGTAAACAGAACAACAATTATTCTTTGACTTAAATGAATAACTGTATTGCAATAAACATGATCTAATCATATTCATGCTCAACGCAAACACCAAATAACATTTATTTTAGGTTCAACACTAATCCCGAAGGTAAAAGGAGTGTGTGATGGTGATCTTATCAACCTTGGAATCATTTCCAACACACATCATCACCTTGCCCTTAACTAGTCTCCGTTCATTTTGCAACTCCTGTTTCAAGTTACTAATCTTAGCAATTGTACCAGTATCAAATACCCTGGGGTTACTATGAACACTAGTAAAGTACACATCAATAACATGTATATCAAATATACTTTTGTTAACTTTGCCATCCTTCTTATCTGCCAAGTATTTGGGGTAGTTCCGCTTCCAGTGACCATTCCCTTTGCAGTAGAAGCAGTTAGTTTCAGGCTTAGGTCTAGCTTTGGGATTATTCATGGGAGTGGCAACTTGCTTGCCATTCTTCTTGAAGTTCCCTTTCTTTCCCTTGCCCTTTTACTTGAAACTAGTGGTCTTGTCAACCATCAACACTTGATGCTTTTTCTTGATTTCTACCTTCACCAATTTCAGCATTGCGAAGAGCATGGGAATCGTTTCCATTATCCCTTGCATATTATAGTTCATCACGAAGTTCTAGCAACATGGTGATAGTGACTACAGAACTCTGTCAATCACTATCTTATCTGGAAGATTAACTCCCACTTGATTCAAGTGATTGTAGTACTCAAACATTTTGTGCACATGCTCACTAGCTGAGCTATTCTCCACCATCTTGTAGGCAAAGTACTTGCCAGAGGTCTCATTCCTATTAATATGGGAATGAGTCTGAAATACCAATTTCAGCTCTTGGAACATGTCATATGCTCCATGGCGTTCAAAACGTTTCTGAAGTCCCGATTCTAAGCCGTAAAGTATGGCGCACTAAGATATCAACTAGTCATCGTACCGAGCTTGTCAAACGTTCATAACGTCTGCATCTGCTCCTGCAAAAGGTCTATCACCTAGCGGTGCATCAAGGACATAATTCTTTTGTGCAGCAATGAGGATAATCCTCAGATCACGGAGCTAGTCCGCATCATTGCTACTAACATCTTTCAACATAGTTTTATCTAGGAACATATGAAAAATAAAATAGGGGAGCTATACGCAAGCTATTGATCTACAACATTGATATGAAAATACTAACAGGACTAAGTTCATGATAAGTTTAAGTTCAATTAATCATATTACTTAAGAACTCCCACTTAGATAGACATCCCTCTAGTCATCTAAATGATCACATGATCCATATCAACTAAACCATGTCCGATCATCACGTGAGATGGAGTAGCTTTCAATGGTGAACATCACTATGTTGATCATATCTACTATATGATTCATGTTCGACCTTTCGGTCTCAGTGTTCCGAGGCCATATCTGCATATGCTAGGCTCGTCAAGTTTAACCCGAGTATTCTGCATGTGCAAAACTGGGCTTGCACCCGTTGTATGTGAACGTAGAGCTTATCACACCCGATCATCACGTGGTGTCTCAGCACGAAGAATTGTCGCAACGGTGCATACTCAGGGAGAACACTTATACCTTGAAATTTTAGTAAGGGGTCATCTCATAATGCTACTGTCGTACTAAGCAAAATAAGATGCATAAAAGATAAACATCACATGCAATCAAAATATGTGACATGATATGGCCATCATCATCTTGTGCCTTTGATCTCCATCTCCAAATACCGTCATGATCTCCATCGTCACTAGCATGACACCATGATCTCCATCATCTTGATCTTTATCAACATGTCCTCTACTTTGTTGTTGCAAGTTTTACGTGGCTGCTACGGGCTTGTAGCAAGAACCGTTCTTACCTACGGCATAAAAACCACAACGTGGTATAGTGATTGCTTTTTTATCTTCAGAAAGAACCTTGTTCGTTGAATCCGATTCAACTAAAGTTGGAGAAACTGACACCCGCCAGCCACCTGTGTGCAAAGCACATCGGTAGAACCAGTCTCATGAACGCAGTCATGTAATGTCGGTCCGGGACACTTCATCCAACAATACTGCCGAATCAAGAAACAACTAGTGACGGCAAGCAATATGTATATACCCATGCCCACAACTCCTTTGTGTTCTACTCGTGTATATAACATCTACGCATAGACCTTGCTCGGATGCCACTGTTGGGGAATGTAGTAATTCAAAATTTACCTACGATCACGCAAGATCTATCTAGGAGAAGCATAGCAACGAGCGGGAAGAGTGAGTCCACGTACCCTCATAGACCGAAAGCGGAAGCGTTAAGTAACACGGTTGATTTAGTCGAACGTCTTCGCGATCCAGCCGATCAAGTACCAAACACACGACACCTACGCGATCTGCACACGTTCAGCTTGGTGACGTCCCTCGAACTCTATATCCAGTTGAGGCCGAGGGAGAGTTTCGTCAGCACGATGGCGTGGTGACGCTGATGATGAAGTTACCGATGCAGGGCTTCGCCTAAGCACTACGACAATATGACCGAGGTGGAAATCTGTGGAGGGTGCACTGCACACGGCCAAGAGATCAACTTATGTGTCTATGGGGTGCCCCCTCCCCTGTATATAAAGGAGTGGAGGAGGGGGCTGGCCGGCCTCATGGGGTGTGCCCCAAGGGGGGAATCCTACTCCTACTAGGAGTAGGTACCCCCTTTCCTAGTCCAACTAGGAGGGGAAGGAAAGGGAAGAGGGAGAGAAGGAAAGGGAGGCTGGCCCCCCTCCAAATTCGGATTGGACTTGGGGGGGCGCGCCCCTCCTCTTGGCCGCCTCCTCCTCTCTTCCACTAAAGCCCATGAAGGCCCAAACATAACCTTCCCGGTACTCCGGAAAATGCCCGAACCTATCTGAAACCTTTCCGGTGTCCAAACATAACCTTCCAATATATCAATCTTTATTTCTCGACCATTTCGAGACTCCTCGCCATGTCCATGATCACATCCGGGACTCCGAACAACCTTCGGTACATCAAATCACTTAACTCACAATACATATCATCATCGAACGTTAAGCGTGCGGACCCTATGGGCTCGAGAACTATGTAGACATGACCGAGACTCAACTCTGGTCAATAACCAATGGCAGAACTTGGATGCTCATATTGGTTCCTACATATTCTACGAAGATCTTTATCGGTCAAACCGCATAACAACCTACGTTGTTCCCTTTGTCATCGGTATGTTACTTGCCCGAGATTCAATTGTCAGTATCATCATACCTAGTTCAATCTCGTTACCGGTAAGTCTCTTTACTCGTTTTGTAATGCAACATACTGCAACTAACTCATTAGTCACATTGCTTGCAAGGCTTATAGTGATGTGCATTACCGAGAGGGCCCAGAGATACCTCTCTGACAATCAGAGTGAAAAATCTTAATGTCAATCTATGCCAACTCAACAAACACCATCAGAGACACATGTAGAGCATCTTTATAATCACCCAGTTACATTGTGATGTTTGATAGCAGAAAAAGTGTCCCTCCGGTATTCGGAAGTTGCATAATCTCATAGTTATAGGAACATGTATAAGTCATGAAGAAAGCAATAGCAATAAACTAAACGATCATAGTGCTAAGCTAACGGATGGGTCTTGTCCATCACATCATTCTCTAATGATGTGATCCCATTCATCAAATGACAACACATGTCTATGGTCAGGAAACATAACCATCTTTTATTAACGAGCTAGTCAAGTAGAGGCATACTAGGGACACTTTGTTTGTCTATGTATTCACACATGCACTAAGTTTCTGGTTAATACAATTCTAGCATGAATAATAAACATTTATCATGATATAAGGAAATATAAATAACAACTTTATTATTGCCTCTAGGGCATATTTCCTTCACATTGCAATAAGATAGTGATGCAAGATAATCAACAATAAGCACACTATCATCATTGCAATGACCAACACTAGTCACCATATCATTACCTTGTGGCAATCAATATGTAGGTGAAGTAGAAGAAGTTGATAACACAACACGGCTGGAGGTGGAGGGAGAACAATCATCCCCGTATTTATCTTGAAGCTTTGTTCACAACTCATGAGCATCTCGAAATGGCATGAGTTGAAATATAAATAGATTGCTCAAAGCATCGAAAAGCATATTAGAAGCTTGAGCACTGAGATAAGAGTTTTTCTCATCCTATAAAGATAATCTTTGGGGATCCTTCGGAGGAGAAAAACCCATATCTACAATTCGCTCTAAATTTGGGTTCATGACCCTCAAGAGATTAAGTATGAAATACCCAAACATCAAAATGTGTGCCATCAAAACTAAGAGTGTTAGAGAATCCTAATCCCCTGGTCTACATCCTTACTCTCTAGGTGGTTAAGCCATATAAAGAGAAACGAGGCTCTGATACCAATTGAAAGATCGAGGATTTCGCCTAGAGGGGGGATGAATAAGCGCTTTTAAAAATAATTACAGTTTCGGCTTGAACAAATGTGGAATAAAATTAGCGTTTAATTTGTCATGCACAAAACCTAAACAACTAGGCTCACCTATGTGCACCAACAATTTATGCTAAGCATGATAAACAACTAAGTGATAGCAAGATATAAGACAAGAAACAATATGGCTATCACAAAGTAAAGAGCATAAGTAAAGGGCTCGGGTAAGAGATATCCGAGGCACGCGGAGACGATGATGTATCCCTAAGTTCACACCCTTGCAGATGCTAATCTCTATTTGGAGCAGTGTGGAGGCACAATGCTCCCCAAGAAGCCACTAGGGCCACCGTAGTCTCCTCACGCCCTCGCACAATGCAAGATGTCGTGATTCCACTAAGGGGCCCTTGAGGGCAGCCACTGAACACGTACAAATGGCTACCCTTGGGGGTGTTTGATATGTCTCCAATGTATCTATAATTTTTGATTGTTCCATGCTATTATATTATCTGTTTTGGATGTTAATGGGATTTATTATGCACTTTTATACTATTTTTGGGACTAACCTATTAACCCAGAGCCCAGTGCCAGTTTCTGTTTTTTCCTCGTTTTAGAGTATTGCAGAAAAGGAAAATCAAACGGATTCCAATTGACCTGAAACTTCACGGAACTTATTTTTGGACCAGAAGAAGCCCACGGAGAATCGGAGATGGACCAGGAGAGTCCCGGGCTGCCCACAAGGGGGGCGGGGCGCGCCCACCCCCCTGGGCGCGCCCCCTACCTCATTTACAGCCCGGAGATCCACCGACGTACTTCTTCCTCCCATATATACCCATATACCCTAAAAACTTTAGGGAGCAGAATAGATCGGGAGTTCCGCCGCTAGAAGCCTCCGTAGCCACCGAAAACCAATCTAGACCTGTTCAGCACCCTACCGGAGGGGGAATCCTTCTCTAATGGCCATCTTCATCATCCCGGTGCTCTCCATAACGAGGAGGGAGTAGTTCTCCCTCGGGGCTGAGGGTATGTACCAGTAGCTATGTGTTTGATCTCTCTCTCTCTTGTGTTCATGAGGTGGCACGATCTTGATGTATCGCGAGCTTTGCTATTATAGTTAGATCTTATGATGTTTCTCCCCCTCTACTCTCTTGTAATGGTTTGAGTTTTCCCTTTGAAGTTATCTTATCGGATTGAGTCTTTAAGGATTTGAGAACACTTGATGTATGTCTTGCGTGGGATACCTGTGGTGACAATGGGGTATTCTATGATCCACTTGATGTATGTTTTGGTGATCAACTTGCGGGTTCCGTGACCTTGGGAATCTATGCATAAGGGTTGGCACACGTTTTCGTCTTGACTCTCCGGTAGAAACTTTGGGGCACTCTTTGAGGTTCTTTGTGTTGGTTGAATAGATGAATATGAGATTGTGTGACGCATATCGTATAATCATACCCACGGATACTTGAGGTGACATTGGAGTATCTAGGTGACATTAGGGTTTTGGTTGATTTGTGTCTTAAGGTGTTATTCTAGTATGAACTCTAGGGCTGTTTGTGACACTTATAGGAATAGCCCAACGTATTGATTGGAAAGAATAACTTTGAGGTGGTTTCATACCCTACCATAATCTCTTCGTTTGTTCTCCGCTATTAGTGACTTTGGAGTGACTCTTTGTTGCATGTTGAGGGTTAGTTATATGATCCAATTATGTTATTATTGTTGAGGGAACTTGCACTAGCGAAAGTATGAACCCTAGGCCTTGTTTCAACACATTGCAATACCGTTTGTGCTCACTTTTATCATTAGTTACCTTGCTGTTTTTATATTTTCAGATTACAAAAACCATTATCAACTATCCATATACCACTTGTATCACCATCTCTTTGTCGAACTAGTGCACCTATACAATTTACCATTGTATTGGGTGTGTTGGGGACACAATAGACTCTTTGTTATTTGGTTGCAGGGTTGCTTGAGAGAGACCATCTTCATCCTATGCCTCCTACGGATTGATAAACCTTAGGTCATCCACTTGAGGGAAATTTGCTACTGTCCTACAAACCTCTGCACTTGGAGGCCCAACAACATCTAGAAGAAGAAGGTTGTGTAGTAGACATCAAGCTCTTTTCTGGCGCCGTTGCCGGGGAGGTTAGCGCTTGAAGGTATATCTTTAGATCTTGCAATCAAATCTTTTTGTTTCTTGTTTTAGCACTAGTTTAGTTTATAAAAGAAAACTACAAGAAAATATGCAATTGAGTTTGCCTCATACGCTTCATCTTTTTAATATCTTTCGTGAGTATGATGGAAAGGAAAATTGTGCCAAAGTGTTAGAAGAAGAATGCATTAAAATGTTTGGCACTAAATATTTGAATGATGAGCATGATTGCAATGTTATTAGTATGAATTCCTTGAATATCCATAATGCTAATGATATGCAAAGCCACAAGCTTGGGGAAGCTATGTTCGATGAAGATGATATTTTTTGTCCCCCAAGTTTTGATGAGCAAATTTATTATGATGAAAGCATGCCTCCTATTTATGATGATTATATTGATTAAAGTGGATTTGGAGAGGTGATGACTTTATTTTGTGATGAATCCACTATTCCGGAAGAGGTTCCAATTGATTATGAGAACAAAGTTGCTATCTGTGATGATTATTGTGATGACTTGTATGCTATAAAGAATAGTGATATCCATGAAACTTGTCATCATGATTTTAGTTTTCAATTGGATTATGCCTTACATGATAATTATTTTGTTGAGTTTTCTCCCACTATTATTCATGAGAAGAATTTTGCTTGTGTGGAGAGTAATAAAATTTCTGTGCTTGTAGATCATGAAAAGAATGCTTTATGTGATGGTTATATTGTTGAATTCATGCATGATGCTACTGAAAATTATTATGAGGGAGGAATATATGCTTGTAGGAATTGCAATAATATCAAGTTTCCTCTCTATGTTGTTAAAATTTTGAAGTTATGCTTGTTTTGCCTTCCTATGCTAGTTGATGATTGTTCCCATAAGTTGTTTGCTCACAAAATCCCTATGCATAGGAAGTGGGTTAGACTTAAATGTTCTAGTCATATTCTTCTTGATGCTCTCTTTATGTTTCAATTCTTATCCTTTATGTGAGCATCATTGAAATCATCATGCCTAGCTAGCACTACAAAAAAAGACACATCCGTGACATTTTGGGCCGAATGAAATTTTTTTCTGTCATACATATGACACTTCTATGACAATAATTGTGACAAAACCTGGTATCATCATAGATGTGGTGGGCTCCTACTTCTATGACAAAAAATCATGACAGAAAATGGGCTTTTCGTCTTGGGCGGGCCGGAGACGCAGCTGCATGACATCCTTTGGGCCGTCCATGACGGAAAAACTGTGGTGGAAGCGAGGGCGAGGAAAATTTCGGGGAGTTCCCGGTTACGGTGGGAGGTCGGGGGCCGAGCGATGCGCGCTTCTCTCGTACACGTACACACGTGTGTGTGAGGCGTTGGCTCTAACTGAACCCGAGCGAGGCGTTGGGCTCTAACTGAACCCGAGCGATTGCACTGCAGGCTACGCATTACTGAACCTGAGCGATCGATCGATGGCTGTTAACTGAACCCGATCGAGCGATTCCTTCACTACTGCTGCTAACTGAAGTCGATTGATGCTGTCTATGGATGAACAGTGAGCGTTGCGGGGGGGGGGGGGGGGATGAACAGTTCCCGGTGGGGGTGGATGAACAGGACCCCGTGGTGTTGCCTCTGGATGAACAGGACCCCGATCGATTGAGCCGGTTGGGGCTGGATGAACAGGACCCCGTGGACGGCTGGATGAATAGGACCACCCCATGGAGGGCAGGATGAACAGTAGACGGTGGAGGGCAGGATGAACAGTAGCCCGTGGAGGGGTGGTTGAACAGGAGCCCTTGGAGAGGGCTGGTTGAACAGTAGCCGATGGAGTAGCGCGCGGTGGAGGCTGGATGAACAGGAGCCCATGGATGAACAGTCGCAGGTGGAGGCTGGAGGAGGTCGACGGTGGATGAACAGTAGCTCGTGGAGGCTGGAGGGGGTCGACGGTGGAGATTAACAGTATCCTGTGGAGTCCTGTTTTGCGGTACGCCACACCCCTCCCGATGAACAGGACCCCCGTTTCGACCGTAGCGCTCCAACACAAGTCCGTTTCCTCCGTTTTGCGGTACGCCACACCCCTCCCGATGAACAGGACCCCCGTTTCGACCGTAGGAGGTCCGTTTCTTCCATTGTGCGGTACGTCAGGCCTCGTTTCCATCGCCTGTTCCGTCCAAGCCCTCCCGATGAACACGACCACGCATTCCGTTCCGACCCAGCCGGTTGGCTCCCACACGTTCCGTTGCCTCCCCATGAACACGACGCATTCCGTTGCCTCCCCATGAACACGATGCATTCCGTTGCCTCCCCATGAACACGACGACGACGCTGTTTCTCCGTTCCGACCCAGCCATGTACACGAGCCCTGGCCGTACGTATGCGCGAGTAGGCATTCGAGACCCCGCCCGTATGTACACATACGTGGCCGTATTTTCTTTCTTGCACCCTAGCCATTGTACGTACATGTACATGCTACGTGCGCGCCTCTACTACGACACGTGCGCGCCTCTACTACAACACATGCGTTCCTCTACATCGACCAGTATGTACGTACACGTTCACGACCAGAATGACAACGCTACGTACGCTTCGACCAGGTGGGTCCCGACTGTCAGAGACTTCCTTGCCTGCGAAGATGTAGCTAGTGGGTCCCAGTAGTCAGGGGGCGAATCGTTTTTTTGCCCGGACACACTTCCTTGCGTGCGAAGATGTAGCTGGTGGGTCCCAGTAGTCAGGGGGAAACATTTTTTTCACGAAATACAGTGGCATGTCCGGTGGGTCCCAGCTGTCAGGTGGAGGAATCATTATTTTCCGCGTAGTAAGGAGGCACTTCCTTGCTACGGCCGTGGACCCAGCTGTCAGCCTCTCCATGTACAGTCCACGTCCGATGGAAGTCGTTCCTTGACCACGTTACCATGCCGCGCCGAGAGCACCAGGGTGGTGGACGACGGCGAGGCCTAGGAAGGGGACGACACAGAGGCAGGGAAGACTCGACAGTTGTTTCCCATGCGGAGGGGAGTACGACTGTATGAGGGTTTACTGGTTCGTCTGCCATCGCCGGAGAATAACAGCAGGTGTGGGTGAGTAGAGGGATGGCTAGGCCAGCGATGGGAGTACAGTCGGGCGGTGAGGCCTGCGCGGCAGCACAGCCGGCCGCGAGGAGGAGGGAGCAGGCAGTCCCGCCGGCGCTTGTTTGAGCGGCTGGAGCAGGAAGAGCAGAGATTGAAGAAGCGCGACGGCCGTTAGATGGACATCCAACAGTCAGTGCTTGTGCGTCAACCTTTTTTTAGGAAAGCCTCAAATCTGTGGAAAACGGCATACAGCCCATCTGCCATTATTTCTAATAATTTACAGCCCATTTTCTAATTCTTAAGGTTTTTTGGAGCCCATATTCTTTTTGTTAGCATTACAACCCATATTGTGGCAACGTTTAAAAAATTATACGAAATTTTGCATATTTCGGTGCGGTCCGAACTGTTTTTAATCCCGAAATTTCGACTCACAATCAAACTAATTTTAAAAATAAATGTATATCAATATAAAATCCAACAAAGTCTCCACGAATAAAAATTAATGTAATTTAAAATCTTGAAATGAAAAAAAGATATTTGAAACTAATTGCCGGTTTGATGTGTTTTAAAAATGTACAACCCATTTCTCATTACTGATGGGCCATTTTCTCGGCCAGCCGAATGAAAGCTCTCACCGTCTTGAAAGATTTGCAGCCCAACAAGCCTGACAAAGCGACTTACTTGGCAAATCACAAAAAAACTGGGTTGTGGCCGTGGACCCAGCTGTTAGCCTCTCCACGTACAGTACTCTTCCGACGGAAGTCGTTCCTTGACCATGTTGACCACGCCGCGCGGAGAGCACCATGGCGGTGGACGACGGCGAGGCCTAGGAAGGGGACGACGCGGCAGTGGAAGCCCGCGCGGAGAGGACTATGAGGGTTCACTGGTTCGGCTGCGGTGTGAGGCTGTCGTCGCCGCAGGGCCTGGCCAGCGGTGGGAATAGTAGGGTGCAGTGAGGCCTCTGCGGCAGCATAGCCGGCCATGGGAGGCAGGAGCATGCGGCACGACCGGTGCTGCTTTGGGAAACTGGAGCAAGAAGACCAGAGGTTGAAGAAGCACTACGGCCGTTGGATGGACATCGTACGGTCACTAGAGCTAGAATCATACATATTGACTAAGTTGACAAAGCCCTTCGTCCCCATCAACTTAGTAGGCCCACAAGTCAGCCTCCCAGCAAGGTGGGTCCCAGCTAGGCGGGGGAGTATTCATTTTTTTGTGCGTAATAAGGAGGCACTTCCGGTGGGTCCGAGATGACCGCCGGGGGGGGGGGGACGTTTTTTTGCGAAATACGGTGGCCCGTCCGGTGGGTCCCAGCAGTCAGGGGGAAACGATTTTTTTCGCAAAATACTGGTGGCCCGTCCGGTGGGTCCCCGCTGTCAGGTGGAGGAATAATTATTTTGCACGTTATAAGGAGGCACTTCCTTACTGCGGTCGTGGACCCAGCTGTCGGCCTCCACGTACAGTCCACATCCGATGGAAGCCGTTCCTTGACCACGTTGACCACGCTGCGCCGAGAGCACCAGGGCGATGGATGACGGTGAGGCCTAGCAAGGGGACGACGCGGAGCCGGGGAAGACGCGGCAGTGGATGCCCACGCGTAGAGGAGTACGAGGGTTCACTGGTTCGCTGCGGTGTGAGGCTGCCGTCGCCGCAGAATAACAGGGGGTGTGGGTGAGTAGAGGGATGGCCTGGCCAGCGGTGGGAGTAGTAGGGGGCGGTGAGGCCTCCGCCGCATCGCAGCCGGCCATGGGAGGCAGGAGCATGAGGCACGCCCGGCGCTGGTTTGGGCGGCTAGAGCAAGAAGACCAGAGGTTGAAGAAGCACTACGGCCGTTGGATGGACATCGTACGGTCACTGGAGCTAGAATCATGCATATTGACTAAGTTGACAAAGCCCTCTGTCCCCGTCAACTTAGTAGGCCCACAAGTCAGCCTGCCACTAAGGAGGGTCCCAGCTAGCAGGGGGTATTCATTTTTTTGTGCGTAATAAGGAGGAACTTCCGGTGGGTCCGAGCTGACAGCATGGGGAACGTTTTTTTCGTGAAATACGGTGGCCCGTCGGGTGGGTCCTAGCAGTCAGGGGCAAACGTTTTTTTCACGATATACTGGTGGGTGTCCGGTGGGTCCCTGCTGTGAGGTGGAGGAATAATTCTTTTCCGCGTAATAAGGAGGCACTTCCTTGCGGCTGCCGTGGACCCAGCTGTCAGCGTCTCCACGTACAGTATTCTTCCGATGGAATTCGGCCGTTGACCACATTGACCACGCCGCGCCGACAGCACCACGGTGGTGGATGACGGCGAGGCCTAGGAAGGGGACGACGCGGAGCCGGGGAAGACGCGGCAGTGGATGCCCACACGGAGAGGAGTACGAGGGTTCACTGGTTCGGCTGCGCTACCGTCGCCGCAGAATAACAGGGGCTGTGGGTGAGTGGAGTGGTGGGATGGCCTAGCCAGCGGTGGGAGTAGTATGGGGGCGGTGAGGCCTCCGCGGTAGCACACCCGGCCACGGGAGGCAGGAGCAGGCGGCACGACCGGCGCTGCTTTGGGCGGCTGGAGCAAGAAGACCAGAGGTTGAAGAAGCACTACGGCCGTTGGATGGACATCGTACGGTCAGTCGAGCTAGAATCGTGCATATTGACTAAGTTGACAAAGCCCTTCGTCCCCGTCAACTTAGTAGGCCCACTATACTGGGTCCCAGCTAGCAGGGGGAGTATTCATTTTTTTTGTGCGTAATAAGGAGGCACTTCCTTGCGTGCGAAGATATAGCTGGTGGGTCCGAGTTGTTAGCGGCGGTAACTTTTTTTCGCAAAATACAGAGGCCGTTTTGGTGGGTCCCAGATGTCAGGTGGAGGAAATCATTATTTTGCGCGCAATAAGGAGGCATTTCCTTGCGTACGGCCGTGGACCCAGCTGTCAGCCTCTCCACGTACAGTCCACTTCAAATGCATGTCGGTCGTTGACCACGCTAACCACGCCACGCCGAGAGCACCAGGGCGGTGGACGGCGGCGAGGCCTAGGAAGGGAACGACATGGAGGCAGGGAAGACTTGGCCGTTGTTTTTGTTTCCCACGCGGAGGGGAGTACGACTGTATGAGGGTTTACTGGTTCGTCTGCCGTCGTCGGAGAATAACAGCAGGTGTGGGTGAGTAGAGGGATGGCTAGGCCAGCGATGGGAGTACGGTGGGGCGGTGAGGCCTGCGCGGCAGCACAGCCGGCCGCGGGGAGGAGGGAGCAAGTAGTCCCGCCGGCGCTTGTTTGAGCGGCTGGAGCAGGAAGAGCAGAGGTTGAAGAAGCACGATGGCCGTTGGATGGACATCCAACAGTATACATGCCATCTGTGGAAAGCCTCAAATCTATGGAAAACAACATACAGCCCATCTGCTATTATTTCAAATAATTTACAGCCCATTTGCTAATTCTTACGGGGTTTTTTGGAGCCCATATTCTTTATGTTAGCATTACAGCCCATATTGTGGCCACGGTTAAAAAATTATACGAAATTTTGCATATGTCGGTGCGGTCTGAACTGTTTTTAATCCCGAAATTTCGAGTCACATTCAGACTGATTTTAAAAATAAATGTATATCAATATAAAATCCAATAAATTGTCCACGCATAAAAATCAATGCAATTTAAAATCTCGAAATGAAAAAAGATATTTGAAAATAATTGTCGGTTTGATGTGTTTTAAAAATGTACAGCCCATTTCTCATTACTGATAGGCCATTTTCTCGGCCAGCCGAATGAAGCTCTCCTCGTCTTGAAAGATTTGCAGCCCAGCAGGCCTGATAAAGTGACTTACTTGAGAAATCACAAAAGAACTGGGCTAGCCATTTTCAGAAAGAAAAAAAACTATTGGGCTGGCCTGTGGTAAACATAAAAGAAAAGGCTGTCTAGACAGGCCAGAGTGTCCCGCACAGCCCAGTTGACACCCTGCTTCCATCTCAAAAACAAATTAGATAAATGCCACTCCAATTATGGCAATTCATAAAAATGCCACTGCAATTTCCAAACTTTGAAAATGCCACTGCACTTTTTGCAAACTTTGAAAAACGCCACTGCAGTTTGCAAACTTTGAAAAACGCCACTCCAGACTTCGAAAAATGCCACTAGAAATGGCATGAAATGGCATTTTTCAAAGTTTGGAAATTGCAGTGGCATTTCTCGGATACACCAGATTTGGAGTGGCATTTATCAAATTAACCCAAAGCAAAAATAACTGGGCGAGCTGCTGGGTCCCTGGTGTCAGCCGCTCGTTGTGCAATTCTCTCGTTTATTGACTACGTTGACAATGGCATAGGACCCAGATCTCAGAAACCCACTAGGAGGAGCCATTTTTTATTGGCTTGAAATAAGGAGGCACTTGCTTGCGTACTGCCATGACCTTGGTGGGTCCCTGCTGTCATCCTCTCCACGTACAGTACCAGTTAGTCGTGCTTCAAAACTGATCGGCATTAAAAAAATAAAGGTCGATAACTAATGCGGCACCTCGGGCCAACGCGGCCAGATCGCATTTTCCACGAGAAATTACACACCATGTTTCGTTGACATGTGGTCCCGTTCCAACATATCAGTGAGACGACGACGAGTAGTAGGAGTATTTCCGAACGGACGTGTAGGCCGGGGCGCCTCTTCGTGAACCATGGCAAACTCGCAACCGTCCACCGACTCTTCTCCTTTCCCTCTTGATTTGGAACTGCTGTCGCACGCTCTTCCTCTCCCTCCTCCATTTTCCTTTAGCCCTTCACCCTTTCTTCTGCCATTGTTCGATCGTCTTCTCCATGGAGGGAACAGGCCGGAAACGACCCCGTTATTCTTGCCCCGATCTGAAAGATGACGTGGTGGAGGAACTCATTGATCGGTGCGACGTCATCACCTCGGCTAGCATGGCAGGTTCGTTCAAGCCCATTCTCGACTCAACTAATAACATCATTACAAAGAACCCAAGAGTCAAGGAGCGGTTTGATCTCCCCTATCTTCTTCGCCGTGACCTTGATGACTGGCGCCGGCACGACGGAGGCCTCGCCCTATGCCAGTTGATGCCGCTTGATAATGATACGTATGATGTTAAGATGCCATCGCTTGAGGGCAAGGCTTGGGCGGGCGCAAATGGAGATTGGGTTGTTTACATTGGGTACAACTGCGAGTGGGAACTTGTGAATGTGTACACTCGTCACCGGGTTCCACTTCCAAAAATCTCAGCACACTGCCCAGAGGTTGAGCACACCGGTAATGTACGCACGTTCAAATACAATCATGGTGACTGTCTTCTATGGAAGATAGCAATTTGTCGAGTTCCCAACCGCTCTTGGAATTACAACAACTATCAAGTTGTTGCTATCTTCGACAAGCTTGTTGCCATCCTTCATGGTTCGACTCGATGGATATTGCTCAAAAATCAGTTTCTGTACATGGATGAGTACTGTGATGCAATTCAATACGAGGGCCTTGTGTTTGCTGCCACCACTCGTGGCACTGTTTTTGCATGGCATCCTAGTAGTTTTGGTACGTTTGTCTTCCACCGTAATTATAATTGTTTCATCCACATGCATACGGGTTAGCAAGTTTCCCTTTGCTAATTAACCTTCTTCTTGTGTTTCCAAGGTCCTGTGAACATCCCACAACCTATACTTGAAAAAATTTATAACCAAGGGGGAGATGCCGATGGTGATGATCACGAGCAGCGCCCATATACTCTGTGGCGTCTGGCAACTAATTCCGATGGATCACCTCTTCTTGTGTGTATACAGCCCACTGATGATGTTACTGCTAAGGAAGCAGGTGTCTCCCATGGTCGCACTCTCCGGACCTATTCCAACACCCGTTGCATGGTATTCGGGATGGATACTAGTGTGCTAGCACCAACTCCTTCTCCCTGGCACAGAATTGATAGTCTTGGAGAAAACTCGCTCTTCCTTGGACAAAACTATCCGATGATGGTGAAAGGCGATCCAACTGCTGTTGACACATTTATGAGAAGCAATTGTGTCTATACCTCGGACATTTGGCTGGTTCCCTACCCTCGTACTGATATAGTAGGCCGCTTCAGCCTGGATGATCGGTCCTGCGTTGGTCTCCAGATCGACAATGGATGGCCCGTCCCAGAGAATCACTTGTGGTTCAAAGCAAGCGTTTCCAACGCCGCGGAATGGTTGAGTTGAAGTTCATTTCATGGCTTGTTATTTGTTGTGTAGTGAAAACTTTAGTATTTATAATGTATCCTCGTTGTCGATGTGGGTTGATGACCTGTTGTATGTAATAAAATGATATGCCTGTGATAAACTTACTAAATTTATGAATGGCTTTCGAGTCGCTTCTCTAAATTTGTACTAGCTTCACATGCTTCGCGCGTCGGGCGGTGTTTTTACTGTAGCCATATGTTAATGTGTTCGTTGTACGTAACCAGCACCTTGAATCCTCGATACTAGTATACTATATACTAGTAGGAGTAAGTAGTAGGAGTAGTAGGGTGGCATGGGCCAGAACAAGCATTCACGTCCAGGAGTACGGCACACGCCACCACCACGACATCCATATGACACCATATTATTTCTTGGAGTCCGTGCTAGAGCAGTCTCTTCAACCTCGTCGTTTCTCTAACTTTAGCCATCGCGAGGTGGGGGTTTGCCAATAGTCGGTTTCCTTAACTGCGGTCCCACTTGTAAGGCCAACTTCAATGCATGACCCCAAACGAACCTCCGTTTTGCACGAACTCCAACGATAATTTTGACTAGAAAATCAAGACCAAAGAAAACAAGAACCACAAGAATACATTTTACTACTCCTGTAAGTTGGATTAGTGCCTTCTCGATGCATTCGTTGTTGATCTATGGTGGCTCGATCTTGCATGCTTCTTTCTTCCTCGAGTGTAAAGAAGTAGACGTTGCTTCCTTGCATCTAGTCTCATGTCTAGCCTCTATTCTAGTAGGAGTATCAACAAGTGCACTAATCTCATCCGAGAGCAGAACCGAAGATTTGGTCGGGTTCTTCCTCCTTTTGCCGACACGTGGGACATCCAGCATCCAGGTCGTATCATGAAAGAAAATAGAGTGGTAGTTGAAGCCACGAGATGTGCATCTTGGGTTAAACTATAAATAGAATCTTACTACTCTTGAGTAACTCCAAAAGCGGCCACCGAAGATCTTTATTGGATTTGTTTTCCATCACTAGCACGTCAAGGTGAAAGATGTGCAGGTTCAGTGGGTCCTCTTGCATTTTCACTGACATGTGGGGCCGCATGTGAGCAAACAGACGATGGGCTCCGCGCGTCCGCTGGCTGGCTGAGAAGAGAGATAGAGGAGGGCTGAGCACGGACTGCAGGAAATTTGTTCTATGTACCTCGATATAGGCTCGATATAGTGGGGTGGCATGGGCCATAACTAGCATTCACGTCTAGCAGTACAGCACATGCCACCCACACGAGTCCCATCCGACACCAATTTTCTTGGAGTCTGTGCTACAGCCATCTCTTCTCCCTCCTGTTTTCTCAGCCATCGCGCGGTGGGGGTTTGCCGATAGTCGGTTTTCTCAACTGCGGTCCCACTTGTAAGTGAAAATGCAACACCGCATGCATTCCTGCTTAAGCGGCATGCCGGACCAACCGTGTGGGGGTGCGACGCGAACACAGCAGGCTTTTCCTTTTGAACTCATAACTTGTAAAATTTGGTTCTGCTCCATGGCACGACCGATAGGTAGAAAATAACGATTTTGCCTAGAGCAATGAGAAGTTTGGTTCTGGCGCCGTTCATGCATGGAGTACGTACAAAAATTATGAAGTTGATGCGAAAGGTAAGATAATTACTATAGTATCATATACTACTACATGGATTTGACGGAAAGATAAAAATACATACGGATCCATCAACGTTCAACGACATCCTCACGCCCTAGCACACCGGGTCACCAACCAACGTGTGAGGAGCAGCGGCGTTGGCGGCGAGCTCAACGTGCTTCTGAACAGTGTCGTCCAAGGTTGCCCTACGCTCCAAGAAGGCCAGTGTCCTATCGTCCTCCTCTTGCATGTAGTAGTCCTTGTGGACGATTTGCGCGTAGACGTGGGTGATTATGTCGATGGTGTCTTGATGCGCCAGGCGCTGCGCGGCGAGCGCGACCTCGAGGTGGACATTCTCCGGTGCGACGGCGGGCAGTCGCAGGGCCACCAGTGCATCGAAGAGGTTGTTACCATAGTGGCCGTTGAGGGTGGCAGGCATCGCAGAGCCTGGGCGCGTCGGTTGGAGGCTTACGTCAAAGTCATCCGCAAGCTTCTTGACGACGGTGATCTTGTCGAGGAAACCGACGAGGACCTCGTCGAACAAGGAGACGAAGCTGTCGTCCAAGCGGCCCCTCGCCCTGGTGGCCTCAAGCAATACTACCTGGAGACGTTCCTCGGTGCCGGGCCGTAGGCTGGCGTCGTGCACCATCTGGCATAGCTTCTAGCGTAGCTTCTAGTCAATTGATCTTGCGATTCGAGTGATCACTCAGCCCTTGGTTAGCGTGCGTAGGTGCGTAGGATTTCGTACTATACTCCTCGGCCCTCTACTGCACCTGCCTTTGGATGTATGATAGGTGGGCCAGCCACCCCCTGGGGCCACGTGTCATTCACCCAAAGGCAGTTGCCGTAAGTCAATGAAGTTGCGTCCCCCTCCGTGCCGGTGTAGTATAGTCATCTCACCGGACCTCTAGCTGGGGCCAAACGAGAGAAGTTTGATGTTTACTGGTTTATTGGTCCCCTTTGCATTTTGCGCCAATTTTTGACCTTTGATTTAACTAATAAAATGTTAATGCATGTAAACAAAAATGTTGTGTAAGTCACCTTACGAAAACCAAATAATCCCAAAATACTTAGGCACGGTGCATTAACTCCCTCCTTGTTTCTTATTTCATGACATATCAACCAATGAGAGATGTGGGCCGTGCATGCTTTCAATGACTTGAGACTACCAAACATGACATGCAGTGTTTAGTTCATTGCATGTAATCCTATTAGTACTCTAGTTAGGAGTAGCAAAAATATATTAAGTTCTCTCATCGATAGGAATAAAACACCATGTATTTATTTACAGAGGGAGTAGTACATTTTTGGTGACATGCATTACTAGATATTGCTAGTCAAATACTAAAATCCAGATGGACGTGGTAGTACTCCTAAATCCAGACGGTGGTGCTACTAGTACTAGTAGTAGTACTACCAATGTAGGAGTAGTAGTAGGAGTACTAGCACTGTACTATCCATTGGTCAAATTATTACGTGCTGCTCCTCACAGTGAAGTGACAAGACCCTGCGCCGGAGATGACACCTGAGTATAGGCGCCGTGTTCGGCATACCATAGTCAGCCTCAACGTCTGCAGTCACTATCATCATGGCTGTAGAGCTAGCCTGCTTACAACTAGCCCTGTTCGACATAATTTCCCGTGCGTAGATGCCCGTGCATTGCACAGAACACCAAGATTGGGGGTGGACGGCTCCGGCAGCGGCCATCGCGCCAGATTTTTCCACGGCCTTCTACTCCTAGATGTGGTGGGGAGGAGATGAGGCTGATTGTGGGAGACAAGGAGTTGTTTGTAAATAGGGAACAAGTGCGGGCATCTTTTTGCAAAAATGGAGAGGCTTGGTTTGTATGCGTCAGATCTAGATCCGACGGCTATTGGTGAAAGATGGGAGGCACAACATCATCACCAACTCAGGACCTATTTGATTCGCAGGATTTTGGAAACGCAGGAATAGGACACGGCAATATTACAAGTTTCAAACTGATATTACAAATGTTAGGAGTAATGCTGCACCTACGAAGAGGGAATTGCTAGAAAGTTTACGTAAGAACTTTTGTTACTTTAGGTGGATGCAGCTTTATCGTACAAACTAAAATCCACCGCCCTGACAAGTCACTAATGGGAAAATAAGTTTTCGAGTCTCTGGCCACTTGATGTTTCAAAAACAAATTCAGCTTCTGCGGAGAAATGAGCTCCACCGTGTACCCGCGCGGGTGTGGCTGGGCACGAAGCGTGAGTACGTGCACGGTGCACCTATTCTCTTCTTGTCTACGTACACCACCTACGTGGGGTTGTGTGAGAGAGATATAGTGTGTGGGTTCTTGAGAGTTTTTTTTGGGGGGGGGGGGGGGTCAATCAAAAAATTTAACATATGCAATGTGTGTGAAATAGAGTCTTGGATATAACATATATATAGAGGGGCGATCCACGAGAAGAGAGTGGAGGTATCATCGGCTTGAGGTGTCCATAGAATCAAAGAGAGGGATGATGTGTGTGTGTGTGCGCGCGATCGATAAAGAGTGCCATCGAATTTGTGTGTGCCCACGTCAAAGATATAGAGTGGCTGGCCTACTGGAACGTGAGATGGGACATGTGCAGTTTGTCTTTGTGGCATGGATACCTACCTGCAGCGCTCGACTATCGGTGTGTGGTGGGGGAAGAGGGAGGCCCAATTAACTATAGAGGTACAATGGCTGGTATATGTGTGGAGGAGGAGAGAGGCCTACCTCATGTATTAAGGAGATTGATCTACCTCATGTATTAAGGGAGATCGATCGGCATCCATGCATATGAGCAGGAGATGAATAAGGTTGGGAGAGAGACAGAGCTAGAGTGTTGGAAGGGGTGGTAGTGGAGTTGCTTCTAACAAATGGTAGAATAGGCTTGCTAGACAAACCGAGGGCACGCCCGCAATATCAATAAGAGAGGAGATGGCTGCTTGTTGTCTGTGCACGTGCCTGTGAGAGACGGGTCAGGAGGCATGCACGAATGATGAGGGGGGGCGATGTGGTTGTGGTAAGCAGACGTAACTACATAGGAAGATCAATCGCCCTTTGTAAGAGAAAGGAGAGACATAACTTGTGAGGTACGTCGATCGATGGGGGGTAGTTAAAGTCGATCTAGGTATATGTTGGGAGATCGATCGGTATACATGCATGTGTGTGTTAGAAGCAAATGGGGCACGAGGAGAAGGATAGAGAGAGAGGGATGCATGTAGGAGGTGGTACGAGAGGCATACTATATCGAGGGGGAGGAGTGTGCGAGCACGAGAACGATGAAAAGAGTGGTGGGAGTGAGGCATGGACGGTGACAAGAGAAGAGGGGAAGCTTGTGTTTGTGCTAGGCACACCTGGCTAGAGAGGCATATCGATCAATGTGTGCCGTAAAGAAGGAGCTGGGGGCCTACACACACCGTGGGTGAACGACCTAAAGTGAAAAGACGAATTTGCGCGATGGAGCTAGAGAATGCTGAGGGAGGGTGAGAGGGATGCGGGCGTGTGCATGCACAAGAGAAAGTTAGCGCTAGCTACAAAGATAAGAGGGTTGTGTGGGTGTAAAAGACAAATAGAGATCATATATACTTCATTATAAAAAGCGAATTTGGATATTTGAAGAATTTATCATAGTGTTTCAAATCGACGGATGTGTGAATATATATAACGGTGATACACATGGTGTGGTTATGAAGATGGTATACTACATTTACTATATTTTATCTCTACTCTTATAAAAAACGGAGTTGTTGATGATGGTGTGCCTGCCATCCTGCATTATAGGCCGTCTGATTTATATCTGGCGGATAGCAAGGAAACTATGATGGTTGAAGTTGGCCACAATCATGATTATAGATTCTTATTGAAATAGAGAAACGAATTCAAATTTAGTTCAAATTGCAGCGGTAGTATAGACATTTGGAATGCACTAAAATGTTGGTATGAGTAGGTTACATGCATTATATAGCAAGCGAAAAAATTTAATCGGACATAACATGGATTCATACTCCCTCCTTCCATCTATATAGGGCGTAATGAGATTTTTAAGACCGCCTTTGACTATTGACAAGATTAATAGTACATGACATGCACAATGTGAAAATTATATCATTGAAAGAACCTTTCATAGACGAATTTAACGGTGTGCTTTGTGTAAGTTGCATGTCATATATCATTGCTCTAATATTTGGTCAAAGTTAGCATTGAAAAACGCATTAGGCCCTATATAGATGGAAGGAGGGAGTAGCTTTGAATAGCATTTGTATAGTAAAATGGGGCAAGACACTCTCTTTGTGTGGTGTGAATAGTTTTATTTTTTTGTTTTCTTTTTGGTTGAGGGAAGTGCGAATTGATTTGGTACGTACAAGTACAATATTATTACACGTTCGGCTTGTCCCTAAAATTCAACCCGCGTCTTGTTATATCCCGAAAATTCAGATATCGTGCTCCCAAAACTGGCGCCTTCACAACCGGCACCTTGCTATCCCGAAATTACAACCCGCGTGAAAACTCCCTTTAGCTGCCAAATCCTGACACGCGAAATCCCCCTTCTAACCCTGAGCCGAAAGGGCCGCTAGTTCAAATTGGTGGGGGTACTTTTGTAACACACCCTACATTTTGGACAAGCGCGTTCCTAAGTCATTCTTCACCCCCTCCCATCGCCCCCTTTTCGCCATTCGAAATCCCAGGCCGCCATAACCTCTCCGCTCCAGCCATGAAACCCCACCCTCCTTCGTCCGCCACATCACCGCTGCCCAGTCGGAGCCTCTTCCCCAACGATGTCGTCCACCGCAATAGCTCGACGTCCCTTGTCCACCTCCCCGGATGAGGATCCATCGTCCATCTCGCCGTCCCACCGGTTCAACTGCCCCGTCCTCCACCTCCAAGGAGCTGCTCCGACGATCGCCTCGTCTATCGCGGCTGCTCCATCCCCACAGTGCCGCCTTAACCTGCTCCACCAGAACCGCAACATCCTCACCGACTCCTCGGACGAAGCCGAGGCCTACTCGGCGCCACCAAAGAGGTTGTACACTCATCGCATCGCACCTTCTCCTTAACTCGACCTCCCGGCGCCGACGGTGCTCCATCCTGCACCCCCATGGAGTGGCTACCTTGAAGCCGGCGCCGCGGGTGACATCTCCACGGCGGCTCTCCCCCAGTGCGAGGCCCCTTCAGTGGCGGCGTCCATACCAGCCAGATCTGCTGCTGCTGCTCCGGCTCTCGCTTGATCGCTTGCTCGCCCAGCTGCTGCTGCTGCTCTCCCCCTCGCTCGTGCTGCTGCTCTGCTCCGATTAAGCCACACTTCAGTCGACTGAATCGACTTTTGGGTCAGTCGATTTTCAGGGATTGGGGGGGCTCGCCGGAGTTAAGGAAGAACCACCCGCAGCGGGGACGGGGGCTCGCCGGAGAGGTACCCCACTATCTATCTTAGGGTTCAGGGTGGGGGCGGGGCCCAGAGGGCTGGCCGGGGCGACGGTGGCGAGTTGTTTCGGGGTGGCGAGGCGGTGCTGGGGCCGGCGGTTCGGCCGATGGTGGCTGGCGGCTCATGGGGGTGCAGGTTGAAGATGAACTGCAGGCCCTCCCTAAACTACATGTCAAGTGCCTCTCTGCTACCATTGCGTTCGGTTTCGACAGTAGCATTCAGATTCCACAGTAAATTTCAGTTTCGACAGTTAAGTTCAGAGTCAACAGTTTTTACCTCATCTGTTTTAGTCAGGTGGTTTTTGGTGATGTTAATTTTACATCCATTTTACATCATCTATTGGAGATGCTATTAGAATCCCACTTGAGATTGACGATGTTTGTCTTGTGCTACTTCAGCCTTGACGTCTTACGGCTCACCAGAGCTGCTCCAATGACAGAACGATCCATCACAACAGAGCAGTGCCCTGGACGCCGTCTACAGATTCCTCAGATCTTCCTCCACACCTCCGACAGCCACCTCTGCCTCAACTGCTTCAGCGACCAACCCAATGATGCTGAGGTCGACACGGCTACGGCAAACAGGTTGTACACTTGTTGCATCACTTATTACTATACATTCATGTCGATCCATTAGGACTATTTTGGTTCAACAGAAAAACATCGATCCACTGGTTGTTACCATCACTCTAAATTTCTGCATGCTCTCCTTACATAATCTCACCATATTTTTTTCGTATGCATGTCAGATATTGTACACAGTCATGCTGAACATGTAGAGAAAAAGAGAAGAGTTTTGCGCGGCAATACAATGTCATGCAGACATCGCTCCATGGTGGGTTCAATGGCAAACCCTCCCCACCCCTCTCCAGATTGTAATCCAGAGGAAGATATCTATTCTGAGGCGGATTCGGATGCCGCTGACCACTCCTATTTACCCCCCAAGGTGTTTTCTCTACCTTGGCATGATGATGTTAGTCATATCATGCATATGTTGCCTTGCAGTGCCTACTTTTGACATCATATATGTCATCTGCTTAGTTTAGACATGTTCTGTAATGCCACCTGTTTAGTTTCTATATCATATATGGGAATTATGTAGTCTCATGTCTTTTAGCCAACCATAATATATGTGAAATGTGCAATGCCATCCTGTTTAACCAGGCATCATATATTTGAATGATATCTTGCCCATCCTTTTCTTCATTACATTTCCATTTGTCAACAATGTTTGTACATTAAACTACTCTTCCTGTGAATCAGCCATTTGGGTGGGAGATGGAAAAATCTGGAGTGAAAATAAGGCCTTCAGAGCAGACAGTGCTACCTGTCGAAGCAGATCTCTTGTTGGGTCCTAATATCTCCTCAGAGATGGATTCAGAGACAGATGACCAGTCCTATTCCCCCACTGAGGTGTATGCTCTAACTTGGCACAGTTATACTGCTCATATCATGCATACGGTGTCTTGCATTGCATAGTTTAGACATCATGTACACAATATTCAACACCATGTTCTTAGTTCAGACATCATATAGAATGCCCTCTATTTAGCATATAAATCACATATGTGAATTAAATGATGCGATCCTGATTACTTAGATAACATGTAGGTGAATTATGTCATGCGATCCTATTTAGTTATTCATCATATCTTTGAATTATGTTATGCTATGCTATCCAGTTTAGATAGACATCATATTTGTGAAATTATGTCATGCTATCCGTTTTAGTTAAACAATATACATGTCAACTATTTCATGCCCTCTTTTTTCCACACTATCTATTGCATCTGTCTCTCATACAATATATGTACATTCAACTATGTTTCCTGTTTATCAGCCATTTGAATTGGAGCGGGTGATGCCAGTATCTAGCAGACTAAAAACATGGTCCTCAAATAAAACAGTGCTACCTCTTGATGGAGATAGCACCCCGGTTGTACATGCACAAGAACCAGCCCTACCACACATAACCCAAACTCTCGCAGATTATACCCCTACTACGATGGACAGAGAACCAGCTTCAACCAATATAACCCCAACCCCAACCGATAGTAACCCAGTTCCTGTTGACACAGCACCATCTCCACCACAGAGCTCCCAAACAAGAGCAGTTAGTAAGGCAGCTCCAGTGCCCAAAGGGCCAGTACTATCACGGCAAACCCCAACTCCACTAGTTAGTACGCCTATTCCTGTGGAGGAAGCACAACCAGCTAGTTTTATTTTAGCATCTATCGCATTTGATGTTGTTAAATCGTATGTGCGTATCTTACCATCTTGGAAATATTATACTGAAGATGAAGGAAAATGCCAGTTGCAGGTGTTTGTCCAGGAGTTATGTGTAAGTAATGTTATTCATGGCAATTACTTTGCTTCGTCCCATACATCCTACCTCCATGATGGTTATAATACAGCAAATTTTCCCATTTTTCTCTATAGAGAAGGACCGATTTGGAAACTCAGGATGAGGTAACCTGTTCTAATACCTCTGCTATCTTCAAGAATGCTTGGTGGCAGTATCGGAATTACCTGAAGAAAACGTACTTCACCGGCAAAGAAACTCATCAAATTCCCTTACGTTCTCCTGAGACACATTTACTGGACGATGACTGGGAACGCCTTGTTCTGTACTAGTCCCGAACCAAGAATGTGGTAAGGTCTATGAGCTCATTTTCTATTTTTAAGTATTATATTCTTGCGTCTTATTGTACTCTGTTCATGTAGAACAAGTGCCTAAACCTGAAGAACAACTGCTCTAATTTAAGATTCCATTGCTACCATAGGACATAGATATATGTTTGTTTGATGCTTTTATTATGTACTAGTACTTGGCAATAGAAGACTTGGTAGTTTAATCCTGTCCACCTTACTAATGAACTGGTTCACCGAAATGAGTTTCATATACTAGTACATGCTAAACTTGTTATGTGTCTGCTTGTTTCTTCTTTTAGAATGCTGACAGAATATTGGGGAAGAGTGCCTTATTAAGCAATGGTAAAGGAAGTAATGAAGATAAGGTTCAGGATAGTGACACATCCTGTCTTGGTTTAGTGTTGGAGTTACTGGCCACTACCGCTTGCACAAGCTATTCAAACTCACTGTCTGAATCAGTTCGGTTTCTTGAGTCTCAACTACAAGCTGGAAGACATCAATCAGCTGTGCTACGACAAGAAGTGGAAGGACTGCGGAAGTCCCTGGAGCATTCAGATGCATACTTTCTGGTGCAACAGCAAGCGTTGGAGGATTTTAGCGCCAAACAGGACAAAGCTAATCAGCTTGCTAAGCTTATTGCCAGCATGGTGGATACCCAGGATAACGTTTCTTGAGCTCTTCTGAAGTTGTTTCAGTTATGCTCTTGTTTTGCTGCCGCGTTTATTTGCACTGGTGGCCAATTTTGACGACCAGTGTATATGATATGCTGCTTTGTTCCCTATATTTGCACTGGTGGCGAACTTTGATGCCCAGTGGATGTAATATGTGTAATAGCCGTGATAGCCTAGAGTTAGTTGCTTGCTTATTTATTTCCTTGTTGTCTTGATTATTTGTTTGCTTGTAGTCATTGCAGTTCTTTTTCCGCGGTTAACTAGTGGCTGCAATAACCTATTTTTTAAAACTAGGCCACAATAACCATGGGCTAATATTTACTGTAGTGACACTGGGCCTCCTACGGGCCGTAGAAACAGTGGGCCTTCTATGGGTCGTAGAAACAGTAGGCCTTCTACGGGCCGTAGAAACAATGGGCCTTCTACGGGCCGTATCATAAATGGGCCTTATACGGGCTGTATGATCGATTGGCCAAACATGGGCCAATAACAGACCGCATTATGGCCGTAAACCGGCTAGAGTTGGAATCGTCCGTTCATGGGCCGACCTTAACGGGCCATCGTTAATAGGCCGTATTTGATGACGCTATGAAAATGGCTCAACGTATTAACGGACCACAAACGGGCCGACTGTAACCACGGGCTGAATTTGGCCCACAAGCAGAAAATGATAGTAACGGGCCGTAAGTATACGAATGCTGGAAATGAGCCCAAGAATAAATGGGCTCTGAGAAGGCTGAAAGATAACATGGGCTGGAAACGTCCCAACAGAATAACGGGTCGTTAATGGGTATAAAGTGATACATTGTTCATTACGGGCCAGTTTCACCATGGGCCGTTAATGGGTGTAAAGTGATACACTGTTCATTACAGGCCAGTTTCACCACGGGCCATTAATAGGCCAAGAGTTACATAGGGCCTCATATGGGCCGAAAGACGTCATGGGCCATACATGGGCCAGAAGTGAAAACGGGCTGGAATCATATTGGATGGCCCAGATGATGCTACTGGGCCTAATTCGGATAGGGCGTAACGGGCCTTGGGTTAGCGGGCTGTAAATGGGCTATATGCGAACAGGCCGTTAACAGGCTTTACATTGGCCGGCCCACCACCTTTTGACCAAGTCAAATGGGCCGGCCTTTTCATAGGAATGGGCCTCTATTGGGTCGTGCCACGTGTCGACGTATCATAGGCGCCTATCTGACCCACTGACGAGCTGACACGTGTTTCGTCCGGCCAATAAGAATTTTACACGTGGAAATTTCCCATTGGTTGGGGCTGTTAACGGGTTATCGGATCCAAAACCCGACCCGATAGCTTAACGGCATTCCGTTACGATGGATGCCACGTGTCGGTCACCCTTGACGAAAGCACTTCTGTGACGCGCGATTTATCGTCATGGAAGTGGACACTTCCGTGATGATAATTTTGGTAATGTAATGGAACACTTCTACGACAGCACAGGTATGACTATCTTGATTCTGTCATAAATTTGTCATGGATGGACATGCAAGACAAAAAACGCGACCTACTGTGACAAACACGTATCATCACGGAAGTGTATTTTTTTGTAGTGTAGGGGCGTTAAACGATAGCGCTTGTTAGGAGGCAACCCAACTTTATTTTTGTTCCATACTTTTTGCTCCTGTTTAGTAATAAATAATTTATCTAGCCTCTGTTATGATTGATTTTTATGTTTTAATTAGTGTTTGTGCCAAGTAGAACCGTTGGGAAGACTTGGAGAAAGTCTTGTTGATCTTGCTGTAAAAAACAGAAACTTTAGTGCTCACGAGAATTGCTGCCATTTTTTATTGGAGAGTGCTATTTAGTTAATTTATTTTGAATATGATTAATAGATAAATTCCTCACGTCCATCAATTTATTTGAGAATTTTATGAGTTCCAGAAGTATACGTTTGATCCAGATTACTACAGACTGTTCTGTTTTTGACAGATTTTGTTTTCGATATGTTGTTTGCTTATTTTGATGAATCTATGAGTAGTATTGGAGGGTATGAACCATAGATAAGTTGGAATACGGTAGATATTACACCAATATGAATTTATAATGAGTTCACAACAGTACCTAAGTGGTGATTTATTTTCTTATACTAACGGAGCTTACGAGTTTTCTGTTAAGTTTTGTGTTGTGAAGTTTTCAATTTTTGGGTAAAGATTCGATGGACTATGGAATAAGGAGTGGCAAGAGCCTAAGATTGGGGATTCCCAAGGCACCCCAAGGTAATATTCAACAACAACCAAGAGCCTAAGCTTGGGGATGCCCCGGAAGGCATCCCCTCTTTCATCTTCGTTCATCGGTAACTTTACTTGGAGCTATATTTTTATTCGCCACATGATATGTGTTTTGCTTGGAGCGTAATTTTATTTTCTTTTGTTTTGCTTGCTGTTTGAATAAAATACCAAGATCTGAAATTATTAAATGTTTGAGAGTATTCATATAGTTGCATAATTGTTCGACTACTCATTGATCTTCACTTATATCTTTGGGAGTAGTTTGTCATTTACTCTAGTGCTTCACTTATACCTTTTTAGAGCACGGTGGTGGTTTTATTTTGTAGAAATAGGTGAACTCTCATGCTTCACTTATATTATTTTGAGAGTCTTTATAACATCATGGTAATTTGCTTTGGTTATGAAATTAGTCCTAATATGATGGGCATCCAAGAGGGATATAATAAAAACTTTCATATAAGTGCATTGCATACTAAGAGAAGTTTGATACTTGATGATTGTTTTGAGATATGGAGATAGTGATATCAAAGTTGTGCTAGTTGGGTAGTTGTGAATTTGAGGAATACTTTTGTTGAAGTTTGCAAGTCCCGTAGCATGCACGTATGGTAAACGTTGTGTAACAAATTTGAAACATGAGGTGTTATTTGATTGTCTTCCTTATGAGTGGCGGTCGGGGACGAGCGATGGTCTTTTCCTACCAATCTATCCCCCTAGGAGCATGCGCGTAATGCTTGGTTTTTGATGACTTGTAGATTTTTTCAATAAGTATGTGAGTTCTTTATGACTATTGTTGAGTCCATGGATTATACGCACTCTTACCCTTTCATCATTGCTAGCCTCTTCGGTATCGTGCATTGCCCTTTCTCACATTGAGAGTTGGTGCAAACTTCGCCGGTGCATCCAAACCCTGTGATATGATACGCTCTATCACACATAAACCTCCTTATATCTTCCTCAAAACAGCCACCATACCTACCTATTATGGCATTTCCATAGCCATTCCGAGATGTATTGCCATGCAACTTTCCACCGTTCCGTTTATTATGACACGCACCATCATTGTCATATTGCTTTACATGATCATGTAGTTGACATCATATTTGTGGCCAAGCCACCATTCATAATTTTTCATATATGTCACTCTTGATTCATCGCAATCCCGGTACACCACCGGAGGCATTCATATAGAGTCATATCTTGTTCTAGTATCAAGTTGTAATCTTTGAGTTGTAAATAAATAGAAGTGTGATGATCATTATTAATAGATCATTGTCCCAAAAAAAGAAAAAGAAAGGCCAAATAAAAAAAGAAAGGCAAAAAAAGGAAAGGCCAAATAAAAAAATAAAAATAAAAAGGACAATGCTACTATCCTTTTTTCCACACTTGTGCTTCAAAGTAGCACCATGCTCTTCATGATAGAGAGTCTCTTGTTTTATCACTTTCATATACTAGTGGGAATTTTTCATTATAGAACTTGGCTTGTATATTCCAACAATGGGCTTCCTCAAATGCCCTAGGTCTTCGTGAGCAAGCAAGTTGGATGCACACCCACTTAGTTTCTTTTGTTGAGCTTTCATACATTTATAGCTCTAGTGCATCTGTTGCATGGCAATCCCTACTCCTTGCATTGACATCAATTGATGGGCATCTCCCTAGCCCATTGATTAGCCGCGTCGATGTGAGACTTTCTCCTTTTTTGTCTTCTCCACATAACCCCCATCATCATATTCTATTCCACCCATACTGCTATATCCATGGCTCACGCTCATGTATTGTGTGAAAGTTGAATTTTTTTTGAGATTACTAAAGTGTGAAACAATTGCTTGGCTTGTCACCGGGGTTGTGCATGATGAGAGCATTCTTGTGTGACGAAAATGGAGCATGACCAAACTATATGATTTTATAGGGATGAACTTTCTTTGGCCATGTTATTTTGAGAAGACATGATTGCTTAGTCAGTATGCTTGAAGTATTATTATTTTTATGTCAATATTAAACTTTTGTATTGAATCTGATGGATCTGAATATTCTTGCTACAATAAAGAGAAATACATGATGAATATGTTAGGTAGCATTCCACATCAAAAATTCTGTTTTTATCATTTACCTACTCGAGGACGAGCAGGAATTAAACTTGGCGATGCTGATACGTCTCCAAGGTATCTATAATTTTTGATTGTTCCATGCTATTATATTATCTATTTTGGATGTTTATGGGCTTTATTATGCACTTTTATATTATTTTTGGGACTAACCTATTAACCCAGAGCCCAGTGCCAGTTGCTGTTTTTTACTTGTTTTAGAGTATCGCGGAAAAGGAAAATCAAATGGAGTCCAATTGACCCGAAACTTCACGGAACTTATTTTTGGACCAGAAGAAGCCCAGGGAGTATCGGAGATAGACCAGGAGAGTCCCGGGCTGCCCACGAGGGTGGGGGGCGCGCCCCCTGCCTCGTGGACAACCCGGAGATCCACCGACGTACTTCTTCCTCCCATATATACCCATATACCCTAAAAACTTCGGGGAGCATAATAGATCGGGAGTTCCGCCGCTAGAAGCCTCCGTAGCCACCGAAAACCAATCTAGACCCGTTCGGCACCCTACCGGAGGGGGAATCCTTCTCTAATGGCCATCTTCATCATCCCGGTGCTCTCCATGACGAGGAGGGAGTAGTTCTCCCTCGGGGCTGAGGGTATGTACCAGTAGCTATGTGTTTGATCTCTCTCTCTCTCTCGTGTTCATGAGGTGGTACGATCTTGATGTATCGCGAGCTTTGCTATTATAGTTAGATCTTATGATGTTTCTCCCCCTCTACTCTCTTGTAATGGATTGAGTTTTCCCTTTGAAGTTATCTTATCGGATTGAGTCTTTAAGGATTTGAGAACACTTGATGTATGTCTTGCGTGGGATACCTGTGGTGACAATGGGGTATTCTATGATCCACTTGATGTATGTTTTGGTGATCAACTTGCGGGTTCCGTGACCTTGGGAATCTATGCATAAGGGTTGGCACACGTTTTCGTCTTGACTCTCCGGTAGAAACTTTGGGGCACTCTTTGAGGTTCTTTGTGTTGGTTGAATAGATGAATATGAGATTGTGTGACGCATATCGTATAATCATACCCACGGATACTTGAGGTGACATTGGAGTATCTAGGTGACATTAAGGTTTTGGTTGATTTGTGTCTTAAGGTGTTATTCTAGTACGAACTCTAGGGTTGTTTGTGACACTTATAGGAATAGCCCAATGGATTGATTGGAAAGAATAACTTTGAGGTGGTTTCGTACCCTACCATAATCTCTTCATTTGTTCTTCGCTATTAGTGACTTTGGAGTGACTCTTTGTTGCATGTTGAGGGATAGTTATATGATCCAATTATGTTATTATTGTTGAGGGAACTTACACTAGCGAAAGTATGAACCCTAGGCCTTGTTTCCACACATTGCAATACCGTTTACGCTCACTTTTATCACTTGCTACCTTGCTGTTTTTATTATTTCAGATTACAAATACTATTATCTACTATCCATATACCACTTGTATCATCATCTCTTCACCGAACTAGTGCACCTATACAATTTACCATTGTATTGGGTGTGTTGGGGACACAATAGACTCTTTGTTATTTGGTTGCAGGGTTGCTTGAGAGAGACCATCTTCATCCTACACCTACTACGGATTGATAAACCTTAGGTCATCCACTCGAGGGAAATTTGCTACTGTCCTACAAACCTATGCACTTGGAGGCCCAACAACATCTACAAGAAGAAGGTTGTGTAGTAGACATCGGCGGTCACCAAACCCGTACAAATGGCAACCCTTGGGGGCGGTCACTGTCGTGGATCTAAGACTGACAGTAGAATGGGGGGTAAGTATGAGGAGGCAAGATCCTAGCTATGGAGTAGTTGCAGACACGAGTTTTACGAGTTCAGGCCCTTCTCGGAGGAAGTAACAGCCCTACGTCTCGGTGCCCTGAGGCAGTCAACTGGATTATACATGTGTGTGTGTTTACAAAAGATGCGAAACCCTGTCCCAGAGGAGGGGGTGACTTATATAGAGTGCGCCAGGACCCCTGCTCCCCTCCGTTACACAGGGTTCAATGTACATTAACAGTGGAACGTTACTGGTAACGCTAGCAATTAAGTGCTATAAATGACAATTAAGCCTATAAGTAAATGCTCGACCGTTGTTCATGCAGAGTGGCTTTAGATCTTCTGCTCGTCGAGTGGCTTCTGCGACGGTCGAGTGACATTGATTCTTCTAAGTGGAATGTCTCTGGTCGAGTGGATGATGGTACCCTTTGAATGATTCTGGCTTTAGGGTGATGTCCTAGGGGAAGGTGTCTAGGTCAGGCCTATGACCCTACCCTAGGTACATAGCTTCATCATTAGCCCCCGAATGGTTCAGGGTTTGAGTGGAGAAGGAGTTGATAACCTCTCCGATTCAGCTTTTGCGCTTCGGAAATGTCTTGTCCAGAGGTCGAATGAACATTCATGATGACTTCAATTGCTTGTTCAGTCGCCTTGATCCATTCTTGGTTTTGTCGAGTGAACTTTCATTGTTGAGCTTCGAGTGTTGACATGGGAAAAATCTTCCATCTGACGGGTTGCTCTGCTGTCTGCGGATTTCACAGGATTCGAATTTTGGGAAGCACGCTGGATGGGGGAGGCCGCGGTAATCGGGATGGATTAGGCAGGCCGCCTCGATCTCCACGCCACCTTTTTCGCCATGTATCATGCGCGCGAATGTTGCGGGATTTGATCGGATTGCCTGGGCCCACGAGTCAGCCACTCGGAAATGCCCTCATATAAGGCGTTGGACGGGGGTTTTCGCACAGTGCGTTCTCATTGTTCCCCTTCCTCCTCTGTTTTCTCCACCGCATCTGCCTCTGCTCTCGGCTTCGTCACCCCGCTTGAACTCGATTCGCTGCCATGGGGAAGGAGAAGACGGTGGCGTTGGAGCATGCAAAGAAGGCGAAGGCGAAAGGGAAGAGGACCAGCCAAGGTGGGTCTTCATCGAGGTCCAGCCTGCCGCATGGCTGGATCCAGGGCGACTGGATCCGCTCGACAATCAGCCAAGATGATATCGATGACTTGGTTGAGGGGGGACTAATCCCCCATGGATCGGCGCGGCTCCCGGGGAACGAGACCGAGCCACGGCCGCAGGAGGGTGAGTGCGTTCTCCCTGCCACTCACGTCGACCGCGGGTTTTCTTTGCCTCCCCATCCTTTCTTTCGCGGTTTCTTGAACTTCTTTGGGGCTTAACTCCACCACTTTTCTCCAAACACCATCGTGTACCTCGCCGCTTTCATGTCCATGTGCGAGAACTTCTTGGGTTGTCGACCACACTGGGGTCTCTTCAAGCACATATTCACGTGTCGTTCTCAGACGGTCAAGAAGGCCAACCCGAGTGACGAGAGGACGCACGTGATATAGATGTGCGGGGGTCTTGGAATTCAGATGAGGAACAAAAGAACTTTCCCAACCATGATCCTTCCTGAGTCGGTCCAGGGTTGGCAATCGACCTGGTTCTACTGCAAGGACCAGCCGACTCCGGTTCAGTTGATTGGACTTCCCCCCTTTTCCATGGCTCGAGTGGAGAAGCCCTCCACCTTGAGAGTGATCCCAGAGGAGAAGGTGCAGGTGAAGGTGTTGGTCGAGCGGGTTGTCCAACTCGTCCACGACGGAGTGACCGGTATGGACCTGATACGTCTCCAACGTATCTATAATTTTTGATTGCTCCATGCTATATTATCTACTGTTTTGGACTATATTGGGCTTTATTTTCCACTTTTATATTATTTTTGGGACTAACCTATTAACCGGAGGCCCAGCCCAGAATTGCTGTTTTTTGCCTATTTCAGTGTTTCGGAGAAATAGAATATCAAACGAAGTCCAAACGGAATAAAACCTTCGGGAATGTGATTTTCTCACTGAACGTGATCCAGGAGACTTGGACCCTACTCCAAGGAGTCAAAGAGGAGGTCACGAGGGTGGGGGGCGCGCCCCCTGCCTCGTGGGCCCCTCGGTGCTCCACCGACGTACTCCTTCCTCCTATATATACATATGTACCCCCAAACGATCAGAACAGGAGCCAAAACCCTAATTCCACCGCCACAACTTTCTGTATCCATGAGATCCCAACTTGGGGCCTGTTCCGGAGCTCCGTCGGAGAGGGCCGTCATCACGGAGGGCTTCTACATCACCATAGCCCCTCCGATGAAGCGTGAGTAGTTTACCTCAGACCTTCGGGTCCATAGTTAGTAGCTAGGTGGCTTCTTCTCTCTTTGAATCTCAATACAAAGTTCTCCCCCTCTCTTGTGGAGATCTATTTGATGTAATCTTCTTTTTGCGGTGTGTTTGTTGAGATCGATGAATTGTGGGTCTATGATCAAGTCTATCTATGAATAATATTTGAATCTTCTCTGAATTCTTTTATGTATGATTGGTTATCTTTGCAAGTCTCTTCGAATTATCTGTTTGGTTTAGCCAACTAGATTGGTAGTTCTTGCCATGGGAGAAGTGCTTAGCTTTGGGTTCGATATTGCGGTGTCCTTTCCCAGTGACAGAAGGGGCAACAAAGCACGTATTGTATCATTGCCATCAAGGATAACAAGATGGGGTTTATTTCATATTGCATGAATTTATCTCTCTACATCATGTCATCTTGCTTAAGGCGTTACTCTGTTTTTAACTTAATACTCTAGATGCATGCTGGATAGCGGTTGATGTCTACTACATAACCTTCTTCTTGTAGACGTTGTTGGTCCTCCAAGTGCAGAGGTTTGTAGGACAGTAGCAAATTTCCCTCAAGTGGATGACCCAAGGTTTATCAATCCATAGGAGGCGTAGGATGAAGATGGGCTCTCTCAAGCAACCCTGCAACCAAATAACAAAGAGTCTCTTGTGTCCCCAACACACCCAATACAATGGTAAATTGTATAGGTGCACTAGTTCGGCGAAGAGATGATGATACAAGTGGTATATGGATAGTAGATAATAGTATTTGTAATCTGAAATAATAAAAACAGCAAGGTAGCAAGTGATAAAAGTGAGCGTAAACAGTATTGCAATGTGTGGAAACAATGCCTAGGGTTCATACTTTCGCTAGTGTAAGTTCCCTCAACAATACTAACATAATTGGATCACATAACTATCCCTCAACATGCAACAAAGAGTCACTCCAAAGTCACTAATAGCGAAGAACGAACGAAGAGATTATGGTAGGGTACGAAACCACCTCAAAGTTATTCTTTCCAATCAATCCGTTGGGCTATTCCTATAAGTGTCACAAACAGCCCCAGAGTTCGTACTAGAATAACACCTTAAGACACAAATCAACCAAAACCCTAATGTCACCTAGATACTCCAATGTCACCTCAAGTATCCGTGGGTATGATTATACGATATGCATCACACAATCTCAGATTCATCTATTCAACCAACACAAAGGACCTCAAGACTGCCCCAAAGTTCTACCGGAGAATCACGATGAAAACGTGTGCCAACCCCTATGCATAGGTTCATGGGCGGAACCCGCAAGTTGGTCACCAAAACATACATCAAGTGGCACGCGGTATCCCATTGTCACCACAGATATCCACGGCAAGACATACATCAAGTGTTCTCAAATCTTTAAAGACTCAATCCGATAAGATTAGTTCAAAGGGGAAACTCAATTCATTACAAGAGAGTAGAGGGGGGAAGAAACATCATAGGATCCAAATACAATAGCAAAGCTCGCGATACATCAAGATCGTATCGTCTCAAGAACACGAGAGAGAGAGAGAGAGAGAGAGAGAGAGATCAAACACATAGCTACTGGTACATACCCTCAGCCCCGAGGGAGAACTACTCCCTCCTCATCATGGAGAGCACCGGGATGATGAAGATGGCCACCGGAGAAGGATTTCCCCCTCCGGCAGGGTGCCAGAATGGGTCTAGATTAGTTTTCGGTGGGTACGGAGGCTTCTGGCGGCGGAACTCCCGATCTATTGTGCGTTCTGGAAGTTTTAGGGTACGTGGATATATATGGGTGCAGGGAGGATGTCGGAGGAGCCATGGGGGCCCCACGAGGTAGGGGGGCGCCCCCCCCCCTCTTGAGCACCTCGTGTCTCCCCTGACATGGGGTCCAAGTCCATCAGGTGTGTTTCCTTCCAAAAATAACTTCTCCAGTTGATTTCGTTCTATTTCGACTCCGTCTGATATTCCTTTTCTTCAAAACACTGAAATAGGCATAAAACAACAAATCTGGGCTGGGCCTCTGGTTAATAGGTTAGTCCCAAAAGTAATATAAAAGTGGAAAATAAAGCCCAATATTGCCCAAAACAGTAGATAATATAGCATGGAGCAATCAAAAATTATAGATACGTTGGAGACGTATCAGCGGTCGATGAGTGGAGTAATAGTAGTAGATGCAGAATCGTTTCGATCTACTTGTCACGGACGTGATGCCTATATACATGATCATGCCTAGATATTCTCATACCTATGCTCAATTCCGTCAATTGCTCAACAGTAATTTGTTCACCCACCGTAGAATACTTATGCTCTTGAGAGAAGCCACTAGTGAAACCTATGGCCCCCGGGTCTATTCTCATCATATCAATCTCCATCACTTTAATCTTGTTTTTCTTTTTACTTTACCTTTACTTTTTACTTTGCATCTTTATACCAAAAATACCAAAAATATTATATCTATCAGATCTCACTCTGTAAGTGACCGTGAAGGGATTGACAACCCCTAATCGCGTTGGTTGCGAGTAGCTATCGTTTTGTGCAGGTACGAGGGACTTGAGCGTGGCCTCCTACTGGATTGATACCTTGGTTCTCAAAAACTGAGGGAAATACTTACGCTACTCTACTGCATCATCCCTTCCTCTTTGGGGAAAACCAACGCAAGCTCAAGACGTAGCAAGAAGGATTTCTGGCGCCGTTGCCGGGGAGTCTACGCAAAAAGTCAACATACCAAGTACCCATCACAATCCCTATCTCTCGCATTACATTATTTACCATTTGCCTCTCGTTTTCCTCTCCCCCACTTCACCCTTGCCATTTTATTCGCCCTCTCTCTCTATCCTCCCTCTCTATTTGCCTCTTTTGCTCATTTGCTCTTGTTTGCTCATGTGCTAGATTGCTTGTTTGTCGTGATGGCTCAAGATAATACCAAATTGTGTGACTTCACCAATACCAATAATAATGATTTCCTTAGCACTCCGATTGCTCCTCTTACTGATGCTGAATATTGTGAAATTAATACTGCTTTGTTGAATCTTGTTATGAAAGATCAATTCGCCGGCCTTCCTAGTGAAGACGCCGCTACTCATCTGAATAGCTTCGTTGATTTATGTGATATGCAAAAGAAAAAAGATGTCGATAATGATGTTGTTAAATTGAAGCTATTTCCTTTTTCACTTAGAGATCGTGCTAAAGCTTGGTTTTCGTCTTTGCCTAAAAATAGTATTGATTCTTGGAACAAGTGCAAAGATGCTTTTATCTCTAAGTATTTCCCTCCCGCTAAGATAATCTCTCTTAGAAACGATATTATGAATTTTAAGCAACTTGATCATGAACATGTTGCACAAGCTTGGGAGAGAATGAAATTAATGATACATAATTGCCCTACTCATGGTTTGAATTTGTGGATGATTATACCAAAATTTTATGCCGGATTGAATTTTGCTTCTAGAAATCTTTTAGATTCGGCCGCGGGAGGTACTTTTATGGAAATCACTTTAGGAGATGCTACTAAACTCCTAGATAATATTATGGTTAATTATTCTCAATGGCATACTGAAAGATCTTCTAATAAAAAAGTTCGTGCGATAGAAGAAATCAATGTTTTGAGTGGAAAGATGGATGAACTTATGAAATTATTTGCTACTAAGAGTGTTTCTTCTGATCCTAATAATATGCCTTTGTCTACTTTGAATAACAATGAATCTATGGATGTGAATTTTGTTGGTAGGAATAATTTTGGCAACAATGCTTATAGAGGGAATTTTAATCCTAGGCCATATCCTAGTAATCCTTCTAATAATTATGGGAATTCCTACAACAACTCTTATGGAAATTATAATAAGATGCCCTCTGAATTTGAGAATAGTGTTAAAGCATTTATGAATTCACAAAAGAATTTTAATGCTTTGCTTGAAGAGAAACTGCTTAAAGTTGATGATTTGGCTAGGAACGTTGATAGAATTTCTCTTGAGGTTGATTCTTTAAAGCTTAGATCTATTCCTCCTAAGCATGATATCAATGAGTCTCTCAAAGCCATGAGAATTTCCATTGATGAGTGCAAGGAAAGAACCGCTAGGATGCGTGCTTCCAAAGATGCCTTTATTAAAGTGTGTTCCTCCAATTCCTATGAAAATCAAGATGAAGATCTAAAAGTTATTGATGTGTCCCCTATTAAATCTTTGTTTTGCAATATGAATCTTGATGAAACTGAATATGATCTTCCTTTACCTAGAAGGCGTTCTAAAAATTCGGAGTATTTAGATCTTAATGATGAAATTGATGAAAGTGGGATTGAAAGAAATAAAAATCTAGATGTTGCTAAACCCACTATATTGGATTTCAAGGAATTTAATTATGAAAGTTGCTCTTTAATTGATTGTATTTCCTTGTTGCAATCCGTGCTAAATTCTCCACATGATTATAGTCAAAATAAAGCCTTCACCGAACATATTGTTGATGCCTTGATGCAATCTAATGAAGAAAAACTTGAGTTGAAAGTTTCTATCCCTATAAAACTATATGATGAGTGGGAACCAACTATTAAAATTAAAATTAAAGATCATGAGTTTTATGCTTTGTGTGATTTGGGTGCTAGTGTCTCTACTATTCCCAAGACTTTGTGTGATTTGCTATATTTCCGTAATTTTGATGATTGCTCTCTAAACTTGCATCTTGTGGATTCTATTATTAAGAAACCTATGGGAAGAATTAATGATGTTCTTATTGTTGCAAATAGGAATTATGTGCCCGTAGATTTCATTGTTCTTGATATAGATTGCAATCCTTCTTGCCCTATTATTCTTGGTAGACCTTTCCTTAGAACGGTTGGTGCGATTATTGATATGAAGGAAGGGAATATTAGATTTCAATTTCCATTAAAAAGGGCATGGAACACTTTCCTAGAAAGAAAATAAAATTTCCATATGAAACTATCATGAGAGCCACTTATGGATTGCATACAAAAGATGGCAATACTTAGATCTATCCTCGCTTTTATGCCTAGCTAGGGGCGTTAAACGATAGTGCTTGTTGGGAGGCAACCCAATTTTATTTTTATTCCTTGCTTTTTGCTCCTGCTTAGTAATAAATAAATTATTTAGCCTCTGTTTTGGTTGTGCTTTTTGTGTTTAATTAGTGTTTGTGCCAAGTAGAACCGTTGGGAAGACTTGGGGAAAGTCTTGTTGAACTTGCTGTAAAAAACAGAAACTTTAGCGCTCACGAGAACTGCTGTCATTTTTATTTGAAGAGTTATATTTAGTTAATTCTTTTTGAAGATGATTAATAGATAAATTCCTCACGTCCAGAAATTTATTTTAGAATTTTTGGGGTTCCAGATCTTGCGCTAGCTACAGATTACTACAGACTGTTCTGTTTTTGACAGATTCTGTTTTTCGTGTGTTGTTTGCTTATTTTGATGAATCTATGGTTAGTAAAATAGTTTATAATCCATAGATAAGTTGGAATAAAGTAGGTTTAACACCAATATAAATAAATAATGAGTTCATTACAGTACCTTGAAGTGGTCTTTTATTTTCTTTCGCTAACGGAGCTCACGAGTTTTCTACTTTAAGTTTTGTGTTGTGAAGTTTTCAAGTTTTGGGTGAATTCTTGTGATGGATTATGGAACAAGGAGTGGCAAGAGACTAAGCTTGGGGATGCCCATGGAACCCCCAAGATAATCCAAGGACACCAAAAATTCAAAGCTTGGGGATGCCCCGGAAGGCATCCCCTCTTTCATCCACTTCCATCGGTAATTTACTTGGAGCTATATTTTTATTCACCAACATGATATGTGTTTTGCTTGGAGCGTCTTGTATTATTTGTGTCTTTGTGTCTTAGTATGCCACAATCATCCTTGCTGTACACACCTTTTGAGAGAGCCATACATGAATTAAAATTTGATAGAATACTCTATGTGCTTCACTTATATCTTTTGAGCTAAGTAGTTTTGCTCTATGTGCTTCACTTATATCTTTTGAGCGTTATAATTTTGCTCTTTGTGCTTCACTTAGATCTTTTAGAGCATGGTGGTGGATTTGTTTTAAAGAAACTATTGGTATCTCATGCTTCACTTAAATTATTTCGAGAGTCTCTTAATAGCATGGTAATTTGCTTAATAATAATATGCTTGGTATTCAAGATTTGTGAAACTTTCTTTTGAGTGTGTTGAATACTAAGAAAAGATTGAAGCATGATAATTGTTTTGAGATATGGAGGTGATAATATTAAAGTCATGCTAGTTGAGTAGTTGTGAATTTAAAGAATACTTGTGTTAAAGTTTGTGATTCCCGTAGCATGCACGTATGGTGAACCGTTATGTGATGAAGTCGGAGCATGATTTATTTATTGATTGTCTTCCTTATGAGTGGCGGTCGGGGACGAGCGATGGTCTTTTCCTACCAATCTATCCCCCTAGGAGCATGCTGTAATACTTTGCTTTGATAACTTCTAGATCTTTGCAATAAGTATATGAGTTCTTTATGACTAATGTTGAGTCCATGGATCATACGCACTCTCACCCTTCCACCTTTGCTAGCCTCTCTAATACCGCGCACCTTTCGCCGGTATCATACACCTACCATATACCTTCCTCAAAACAGCCACCATACCTACCTATTATGGCATTTCCATAGCCATTCTGAGATATATTGCCATGCAACTTTCCACCATCTAGTTCATCATGACGCATTCCTCATTGTCATATTGCTTAGCATGATCATGTAGTTGACATAGTATTTGTGGCAAAGCCACCATTCATAATTTCTTCATACTTGTCACTCTTGATTCATTGCATATCCCGGTACACCGTCGGAGGCATCCATATAGAGTCATACTTTGTTTTAGAATCAAGTTGTAATCATTGAGTTGTAAATAAATAAAAGTGTGATGATCATCATTTAATAGAGCATTGTCCCAAAAAAAGAGAAAGGCCAAATAAAAAAAGAAGGCCCCCCAAAAAAGAGAAAATAAATAAATAGGGGCAATGCTACTATCCTTTTACCACACTTGTGCTTCAAAGTAGCACCATGATCTTCATAGTAGAGAGTCTCTCATGTTATCACTTTCATATACTAGTGGGAATTTTACATTATAGAACTGGGCTTGTATATTCCAATGATGGGCCTCCTCAAGTGCCCTAGGTCTTCATGAGGATGCAAGTTGGATGCACACCCACTAGTTTCTTTTGTTGAGCTTTCATACATTTATAGCTCTAGTGCATCCGTTGCATGGCAATCCCTACTCACTCACATTGATATCTATTGATGGGCATCTCCATAGCCCGTTGATACGCCTAGTTGATGTGAGACTATCTTCTCCTTTTTGTCTTCTCCACAACCACCATTCTATTCCACCTATAGTGCTATATCCATGGCTCACGCTCATGTATTGCGTGAAGATTGAAAAAGTTTTGAAAAAGTTAGAGTATGAAACAATTGCTTGGCTTGTCATCGGGGTTGTGCATGATTTAAATACTTTGTGTGGTGAAGATAGAGCATAGCCAGACTATATGATTTTGTAGGGATAACTTTCTTTGGCCATGTTATTTTGAGAAGACATAATTGCTTTGTTAGTATGCTTGAAGTATTATTATTTTCATGTCAATATAAACTTTTGTCTTGAATCTTTCGAATTTGAATATTCATATCACAATTAAAAAGATTTGCATTGAAATTATGCCAAGTAGCACTCCGCATCAGAAATTCTCTTTTTATCATTTACCTACTCGAGGACGAGCAGGAATTAAGCTTGGGGATGCCTAATACGTCTCCAACGTATCTATAATTTTTGATTGCTCCATGCTATATTATCTACTGTTTTGGACTATATTGGGCTTTATTTTCCACTTTTATATTATTTTTGGGACTAACCTATTAACCGGAGGCCCAGCCCAAAATTGTTGTTTTTTTGCCTATTTCAGTGTTTCGGAGAAACAAAATATCAAACAGAGTCCAAACGGAATAAAACCTTCGGGAACGTGATTTTCTCACCGAACGTGATCCAGAGACTTGGACCCTACTCCAAGGAGTCAAAGAGGAGGTCACGAGGGTGGGGGGTGCCCCCCCTAGGGCGCGCCCCCTGCCTCGTGGGCCCCTCGGTGCGCCACCGACGTACTCCTTCCTCCTATATATACATTCATACCCCCAAACGATCAGAACAGGAGCCAAAAAACAAATTCCACCGCCGCAACTTTCTGTATCCACGAGATCCCATCTTGGGGCATGTTCCGGAACTCCGCCGGAGAGGGCCGTCATCATGGAGGGCTTCTACGTCACCATAGCCCCTCCGATGAAGTGTGAGTAGTTTACCTCAGACCTTCGGGTCCATAGTTAGTAGCTAGATGGCTTCTTCTCTCTCTTTTAATCTCAATACAAAGTTCTCCCCCTCTCTTGTGGAGATCTATTCGATTAATCTTCTTTTTGCGGTGTGTTTGTTGAGACTGATGAATTGTGGGTTTATGATCAAGTCTATCTATGAATAATATTTGAATCTTCTCTGAATTCTTTTATGTATGATTGGTTATCTTTGCAAGCCTCTTCCAATTATCCGTTTGGTTTGGCCAACTAGATTGGTAGTTCTTGCCATGGGAGAAGTGCTTAGCTTTGGGTTCGATCTTGCGGTGTCCTTTCCCAGTGACAGAAGGGGAAGCAAGGCACGTATTGTATCATTGCCATCGAGGATAACAAGATGGGGTTTATTTCATATTGCATGAATTTATCTCTCTACATCATGTCATCTTGCTTAAGGTTTTACTATGTTTTTAACTTAATACTCTAGATGCATGCTGGATAGCGGTCGATGAGTGGAGTAATAGTAGTAGATGCAGAATCATTTCGATCTACTTGTCACGGACGTGATGCCTATATACATGATCATGCCTAGATATTCTCATAACTATGCTCAATTCTGTCAATTGCTCAACAGTAATTTGTTCACCCACCGTAGAATACTTATGCTCTTGAGAGAAGCCACTAGTGAAACCTATGGCCCCCGGGTCTATTCTCATCATATCAATCTCCATCACTTTAATCTTGTTTTGCTTTTTTACTTTACCTTTACTCTTTACTTTGCATCTTTATACCAAAAATACCAAAAATATTATATCTATCAGATCTCACTCTCGTAAGTGACCGTGAAGGGATTGACAACCCCTAATCGCGTTGTTTGCAAGTAGCTATCGTTTTGTGCAGGTACGAGGGACTTGAGCGTGGCCTCCTACTGGATTGATACCTTGGTTCTCAAAAACTGAGGGAAATACTTATGCTACTCTGCTGCATCATCCCTTCCTCTTCGGGGAAAACCAACGCAAGCTCAAGACATAGCAGGACCTGCTGGAGGTCTTCCTCAGTCGACGTATCCAACCTCTCCAAGCTCATGACCATCCGATGTGGATGTACTCGGGACTCGAGGATTCCACTCAGATCCACCCGGAGGATGTCAGTGAGGACACGGTGGAGCAGTGGCTGAGAGGCATTACTGGCAACAAGGATAACCCCCGGGGGTCCAGGAGGGTGGTTCCATTCGACCATTTGCGCCAGCCAGAACAGGTACAATTCTGCATTGTCGAGTGTCTTCTTGATTTACCATGTAACATCTTGTTGACGGCCGACTGTCTTTCTTTTGTTCGTTGTCTTTCAGGCTCTTGTTGATATGTACTCAATGCCCAATGGAGTGCAGGAGCAAGATCTCGAGGGAGAGGCGAGCAGAGGCGAGAGTGGCGAGTGGCACTCGGATGCAGAGGAGGACGAGGAGAGCTACGACCCGAGTGATGAAGAAGAGGCCGACTCGCCTCCTCGCGGAGAAAGAAGGTCCAAACACGCTCACGACCCGGCAAGCACCCCCGACCTGGTGGCCGCGCCAACTGGGTAGTCTTCAAAGCGCCCTCGGACGTCTTCTCCAATGCCGACCGAGAAGGCACCGAAGCAGCCTAAGACTGGCCGCCTCCAGTGCCGAAACCACCAAAGGTCACATCTTCCAAACCGCCGAAGGCTTTGCCCAAAATCAAAGTGGTCATTCCCACTGTCTCTGGGTAACAATCTGGCCTGATCCTTTGGTTGACTTGGGTAACAGAATGTAACCGATTGAATGTTGATATTTGCAGTGCTGCCACTTCTGGAACTTCCACCCACCAGTACCGAGACGAGGAGATGGAAGATGTGGTTACCTCCAACCTAGGTACAATTCTCGTGATCTTGTTCTTGATTATTTGGTCGATTAAATTCTGGTGATTCACTTGAGGTCGACTGATTTATGTGCAGCCCCACTCAATGTTATCGAGCTTCCGGATGATGATGAAGACGTGATACCGAGGCCCAGATGGAGCAAGAAAGTAGCAGCTGGCAAGATATCCCAGTCGGAACTGGCAACAGAACCAATAGTCCAACAGCCTGAAGATGCAGGTAGAGCCTCTGTAAATTTTGTTGTCCCAGTGTCGAATGAACGCCCCGCACCGTCGACTGTACCAGTGTTTTCTTCAGTCATCCAACCTCATGCCTCGGAGCTCCAAGCTGCTACATCTGGACCGTGTGTCCCCTTCTTCACCACCTATCATGTTCCGGAAATCCAGTTGAACGCCGCTGTAGAGGCTATCCATCAGGCTGGCATAATGATGGAGCAGATGAAGGCGGTGCGCGACAATAGCCAGGCTGCTTACGACGCCAGCGCGGCTCTCCGAGCCAATGTCCAGGCAAGTTGACCTCCGACTGAACTTGTTCTATTAGGATATGCTACCTGAATATTTTCCTTCGTACAATCTCTTATTGTCTGCTTCAAATCTGTACACCCACTGGGTGTTTTGTTGTCTTTAGTATTTGCACTCTTCCACTCGGTCTGGTCGAATGGGATCTGAACCAGTGGGGGCACGCTAAGTGCACCCACTGGGTGTAGTCCCCGAGACCGCAGTCGACTCGGGCAGTCGGCTGGGGTCTGAGCACTTCTTTCTCTTTCCTTTCTTCCACTTGACCTGGGTGGACCGGCCGAGTGGAATCTGAACCAGTGGGGGCACGCCAGGTGCACCCACTGGGTGTAGTCCCCGAGACCGCAGTCGACTACTGGCAGTCGGTTGGGGTGTGAGTAAACTTTGAAGTTTTATTCACTCAGAAGTAAATAATCTTTGATCTTGTCGATTGATATGTCTTTTACTCTTTGCAGAAATCTTGTACTCTCATTTCCAAGTTCGTCGAATTTGAGGTGAAGCAGAGGCAACTCAACCTTGACCTAGAGCTGGCCCAACAAAACTTGAAGAAGGCTCAAGATGAAGTTGCCGGTATGGAAGGTAACTGCCTGTCGACTGCTCATGTCGATCTTCCTTTAAATTATCCATTCGATCTTTCTTTTGATCTAAATGCTTGTTTTGCAGAGAAAATGAGGTTGGCTCTGGAGAAGAAGGACTTGAATCTTGCAGCTGCGCAGAAGGAGGCTCAAGAGAAGACTACCCTTGCTGACAAGAAGATCGCTTCAGTCGGAGCGCTGGAAGAGGAAGTAAGCAAGATGAAGTCCTCTCTCACTGAATCCAAACGAGAGGCAACTCGTCTGAAGAAGGATAAGGTGGCTCTGAACGAGAGCTGGAAGCCATGGCTCTTAAGAGAAATGACTTGGAAGCTTATCTGAGAACCCTCACCAAGAAGCTCTTTCTTATGCTCGAAGGTACCCCTTTTAAACCGACTGCTTTACTGTTTGCAAGTTAGTCCTGTCCAGTCGACTCACTAATTCCTTGACTACAGAATTCTGCCAAAACTTTGAAGAAGAGATTGGACGGATTGAGACGGGTTTGGACCCTATCGTTTCTCCAGTCGAAGACGAGGCTGCCATGAATGCGCTTCGGCTGGAATCCCGCGTCGCCAGTGTTACAAGTTATCTTGGTCGTCTGAAGGTGGCAGTTTCGCGCATCGACTCATCGCTCTGGCCAAGGGCAACGCTTCAAAATGATCTCGAGTCTCTGATGTCTCGACTCAACGAGGTCCCCGGCCGGGTGCAAGAATGGAAGAAGTCCTCTACCCGATGTCGTGCTGACGTGGCTCTGTCACTGGTAAGAGTCCACTGCAAGGAAGCCCGCGAAGATAAGCTGGCGGCGATCAAGGTCGCCAACACCAAAAGGCATGACTTCCAGTCCTTCATGGAGACTTTCATCGCTGCTGCCACTCGAATCGCTGATGGAATTGACTTGGACGAATTCGTCGAGCCTGCAAGCCCTCCTCCTACCGAATGAACAAACTTGAAATTTAAACTTGCCTTAAATTTGCCTCGGAATGCCGAGTGGTTTCTGTAACCATTAAACTCCTTCGGGACTGATGCCCGAGTACTTTTTCTTCATTTTGAAACTCTTGAGATTTTATCCGATCTTGGTTTATCTTCTGTATATGCTTGCGTTTATCTTCGAGTAGAACTTGTTCTTCACTCGGAATATCCTTCGAGATGCAACTCTGAAGGAGATATCCCAGTCGACCTGCACCTCGCCGTCCTTGCGGATAAGGATGGAGCGCACATTGTATTTGTGGCGCAGCTCCGAGGAGAGGGTTGCGGTCGACCTGCACCTCGTCGTCCCTGCGGATAGGGATGGAGCGGACATTGTACTTGTAGCGTAGCTCCGTGAGAGGGTTGCACTCGACCTGCACCTCGTCATCCTTGCGGATAGGGATGGAGCGTACATTGTACTTGTAGCGTGGCTCCGTGAGGGGATTGCAGTCGACCTGTACCTCGTCATCCTTGCGGATAGGGATGGAGCGGACATTGTACTTGTAGCGCAGCTCTATGGGAGGATTGCAGTCGACCTGCACTTCGTCATCCTTGCGGACAAGGGTGGTTTTGGAACTTAGGCGAGTACTGGACTGCAGCTAAGCCTCCGAGTGTGAGGTTTGCTCATCACTCGGTAGGATTTTTGAAACTTAGGCAAGTACTGGACTGCAGCTAAGCCCCCGAGTGAGAGGCTTGCTCATCACTCAGTAGGATTTTTGAAACTTAGGCGAGTACTAGACTGCAGCTAAGCTTCCAAGTGAGAGGTTTTCTCACCACTCGGTAGGATTTTTGAAACTTAGGCGAGTACTGGACTGTAGCTAAGCCTCCGAGTGTGAGGTTTTCTCATCACTCGGTAGGATTTTTGAAACTTAGGCGAGAACTAGACTGCAGCTAAGCCTCCGAGTGTGAGGTTTGCTCATCATTTGGTAGGATTTTTGAAACTTAGGCAAGTACTGGACTGCAGCTAAGCCCCCGGGTGAGAGACTTGCTCATCACTCGGTAGGATTTTTGAAACTTAGGTGAGTACTGGACTGCAGCTAAGCCCCCGAGTGAGAGGCTTGCTCATCACTCGGTAGGATTTTTGAAACTTAGGCGAGTACTGGACTGCAGCTAAGCCTCCGAGTGTGAGGTTTGCTCATCACTCGGTAGGATTTTTGAAACTTAGGCGAGTACTGGACTGCAGCTAAGCCCCCGAGTGAGAGGCTTGCTCGTCACTCGGCAGGATTTTTTCAACTTAGGCGAAACGGGTTCGCAGCTAAGCCCCCGAGTGAGAGGTTTGCTCATCACTCGGTAGGATTTTTCAACTTAGGCGAAATGGGTTCGCAGCTAAGCCACCCACTGGGGGATTTCAGAAACATACGTAAACAATCGACAATCTTTTTAGAAGACTGTAAAACTCTTGTCTTTGATAAACAAAATACAAAGGTGTTTTTTATTACATCTCAGCAGACTGAGTGTTTAAGTATAAATGGGCGGAGCAGCTCCGCATTCCAGGCGTGCGGCTCGTCTTTCTTGTGCTCGACGTCGTAGAGGTGGTACGCTCCATTATGGAGCACTCTGGTGACCACGAAGGGGTCTTCCCAAGAGGGAGCAAGCTTGTGTGGTTTCTGCTGATCCACTCGGAGAACTAAGTCTCCCTCTTGAAATGCTCGACCCCTCACATTTCTGGCATGGAATTGATGCAGATCTTGCTGATAGATGGTTGATCGGATCAAGGCTGTCTCTCTTTCTTCTTCAAGGAGGTCAACTGCATCCTGTCGTGCTTGTTCTGCTTCTTCCTCTGTGAAAAGCTCGACTCGGGGTGCATTGTGGAGCAAGTCACTCGGAAGTACAGCTTCGGCTCCATAAACCAAGAAAAACGGGGTTCTGCCAGTCGACCGATTGGGAGTTGTCCTCAATCCCCATAATACTGATGGAAGTTCGTCGACCCAGGCTCTTGCTGCGTGTTTGAGGTCACGCATCAGTCGAGGTTTCAGTCCTTTGAGAATCAATCCATTTGTCCTTTCACCCTGTCCATTCAACTGGGGCTGAGCGACCGAGGCATAGTCGACTCGAGTACCTTGTGAAGGACAAAAAGTCCTGAACTCATCAGAATCAAAGTTTGATCCATTGTCAGTGATGATGCTGTGGGGAACACCATATCTGAATGTTATCTCTCTGATGAAGCTGACAGCAGTACTGGCATCAAGGTTCTTGATAAGCTTGGCTTCAATCCACTTGGTGAACTTGTCGACTGCTACAAGCACATGAGTGAATCCACTCCTGCCAGTCCTCAAAGGTCCAACCATATCCAATCCCCAAACAGCAAAAGGCCAGACAAGCAGAATGGTCTTCAGGGCTGACGCGGGCTTGTGAGACATGTTGGAGTAAAACTGGCAACCTTCACATTTGTCGACTATTTCTTGTGCCATCTCATTTGCTCGAGGCCAATAAAATCCCGCTCGGTATGGTTTGGCCACAATGGTCCGAGAGGACGCATGGTGACCACAGGTCCTCGAGTGGATATCATTGAGGATCACTCAACCTTCTTCAGGTGTTATGCATTTCTGGCAAACTCCAGTCACACTTTCTCTGAACAACTGTCCTCTTATCACAGTGAAGGCCTTGGATCGACGGACGATCTGTCGAGCCTCTTCTTCATCTTCTTGGAGTTCTCTTCTAAGAATGTATGTGATATATGGTACTGTCTAATCGGGGGTGATGACCAAAACTTCCATGATCAAGTCGACCATGGCTGGAATCTCAATTCCAATCGGTGGTACTCTTTGGTTGTGGGGGCTCTTCAGTGAAGGGATCTTCTTGAACTGAAGGTGCATGAATATGCTCCAGGAACACATTACTGGGAATTGCTTCTCTCTTGGAGCCTATCTTTGCCAGATCATCGGCTGCTTGATTTTTCAGTCGGGGGATATGATGGAGCTCTAATCCCTCAAACCTCTTTTCTAACTTTCTTACTGCATTGCAATAACCAGTCATGGCTGGGCTTCTGACGTCCCACTCCTTCATCACCTGATTGACCACTAAATCCGAGTCTCCATAGACCATGAGGCGACGAACGCTGAGTGAAATGGCCATACGCAACCCATACAGAAGTGCCTCGTATTCGGCCTCATTGTTGGAGGAGTCAAAGTGAATCTAGAGAACATAACTGAGTTTGTCACCACGGGGGGAGACCAACACCACTCCAGCACCGGAACCATTCAACATCTTGGACCCATCGAAGAACATGGTCCAATGCTCCGAGTGAATTTGGGCTGGAAGTTTCTGTTCGATCCACTCGGCGAGGAAATCAGCTATTGCTTGGGACTTAATAGCCTTCTTTGCTTCAAACTTGATGTCCAAGGGAAGGAGTTCAATCGCCCACTTTGCGACTCGACCAGTTGCATCTCTGTTGTTCAGAATCTCAGATAATGGAGCGTCGTTGACGACTGTAACGGAATGATCAGAGAAATAGTGTGCAACCTTCTTTGTGGTCATGTAAATTCCATAAACAAGCTTCTGATAATGGGGATATCTTTATTTTGATGGAGTTAGGACTTTAGAAACGTAGTATACTGGGCGCTGAACTTTATAAGTTTTTCCTTCTTCTTCCTGCTCGACCGTGAGTACTGTACTGACAACTTGTCCAGTGGCTGCAATGTAAAGCAGTAAAGGCTCTTTGCTGATTGGTGAAGCAAGCACCGGCTGGGTGGAAAGCAGGGTTTTGAGCTCTACAAACGCTGCATCAGCTTCTGGAGTCCACTCAAACTTATCAGACTTCTTCATTAGTCGGTAAAGAGGCAGTGCCTTTTCACCGAGACGACAAATGAATCGACTCAGGGCGGCCAAACAACCAGTAAGCTTTTGGACATCATGCACACGCACAGGGTGTTTCATTCGAGGAATGGCACCAACTTTCTCTGGGTTAGCGTCGATCCCTCATTTGGAAATGAGGAAACCGAGTAACTTTCCGCCAGGAACTCCGAATGTGCACTTTGATGGATTAAGCTTGATGTCATACCTTCTGAGGTTGGCAAAGGTTTCGGCAAGGTTAGCCAGCAGGTCGGAACCTTTACGTGACTTGACTACAATGTCATCCACGTATGCTTCCACATTCCGACTGATTTGAGTGAGCAGACACTTCTGAATCATCCTCATGAATGTGGCTCCGGCGTTCTTCAGGCCGAATGGCCTAGTGACATAACAGAAACATCCGAATGGAGTGATGAAAGCCGTTTTTATCTCATCGGGTCCATACAGTCGGATCTGATGGTACCCGGAATAGGCGTCCAAGAAAGGCAAACGCTCACACCCCGCAGTTGAGTCGACAATTTGGTCGAAGCGGGGAAGAGGAAAATGATATTTCGGGTAGGCCCGATTGATATGCTTGAAGTCAATGCACATGCGAAGTGAATCATCCTTCTTGGGGACCATGACAACATTGGGGAGCCACTCAGAGTGGTAAATCTCTCGGATGAACTCGGCTGCCAGGAGCCGAGCCACTTCCTCGCCAATTGCTTTTCTCTTCTGGACGGCGGACCGTCGGAGATGTTCCTTAACTGGTTTTACTTTCGGGTAGACTCGCAAACGATGCTCAGCCAGTCCCCTGGGTACACCCGGCATGTCAGAAGGTTTCAATGCAAAGATGTCCCAGTTCTCACGAAGGAACTGGATGAGCACTTCTTCCTATTTGTTGTCGAGTGTTGACGAGATATGGGTCGGAGCAGCGTTGGGATCAATCCGGTGGATATGAATCGACTTTGTTTCCCCTGACGACTGAAATGCGGACTCTGTGGCAGGCTTCTTGGCTCGCAGCAAATCACTCGGATCTGCATTTTTCTGGTACTCTTGCAGTTCCACTACTGCCATCTGTGCATCGGCAATTTTCGAGCCCTTCTGGAAGCACTCTTCTGCCTTCTGCTGATTGCCAGTGACAGTGATTACTCCTTTGGGGCCAGGCATTTTCAATTTGAGATACACGTAACATGGCCGAGCCATAAAATGTGCATAAGCAGGTCTCCCCAGAATGGCATGGTAAGCACTCTTGAAATCCACTACCTCAAACATCAACTTTTATTTGCGGTAATTCTTGGAATCACCGAAAACCATATCAAGCGCGATCTGGCCGAGTGAATGAGCCTTCTTGCTGGGTATAACATCGTGGAAACTCATGTTGCTTTCACTAAGCTTGGACATCAGAATGCCCATTCCCTTCAAGGTTTCAGCATAAAGGATATTTAGGCCATTGCCACCATCCATCAGCACTTTAGTCAGTCGAGTGCCTTCGACTACTGGGTCGACCACCAGTGCTTGCCTCCCAGGGGTGGCTATATGCGCTGGGTGGTCCGACTGGTCGAATGTGATGGCAGTCTGGGACCACTTCAGATAACTGGGTGTTGCAGGAGCAACCATGTTTACTTCCCTGTTAATAACCTTCAACTGACTTTTGCTTTCAACATCAGCAAAAATCATCAGTGTGGAATTGACATTGGGAAAACCATCATCATTTTCTTCCCTATCCTCTCCTCCGCCCGACTCCTTTTCCTTTTCCTTGGGTTGTTTCTCTCGGAACTGCTCAATCAGGAAACGACACTGTCGAGTGGTGTATTTAGGGTAAATGATGTTCCCCCCCTTCATCTTTTTTGGTATGAATATGGCATGGTAAATCCAACACATCATTCCCATCTTTATCCTTAACTTTTTTGGGAGTCCAGGGCCCTTTGGGTTTTCCTTTGAACTTTCCTTGGGCAACAGCTAAAGCTTCACCAGGAGCAGCTGGTTCAGCCTTTTGCTTCTGATTCCGACTGGAATTCCCTCCTCCGGTTTCTTGGGCGACTATTTTGTGTTTGCCACTCCGGAGTCGGTCTTCCTCTTCACCATTGGCATATATGGTGGCAATCTCCATCATCCAAGTCAGAGTCATATCTCCTGTCCGACCGAATTTCAGATTCAACTCCCGATACTTAACGCCTTCCTTGAAGGCACAAACTGTTGGGGAACGTAGCATAAATTCAAAATTTTCCTACGTGTCACCAAGATCTATCTATGGAGAAACCAGCAACGAGGGGAGGGAGAGTGCATCTACATACCCTTGTAGATCGCTAAGCGGAAGCGTTCAAGAGAACGGGGTTGATGGAGTCGTACTCGTCGTGATCCAAATCACCGGAGATCCTAGTGCCGAACGGACGGCACCTCCGCGTTCAACACACGTACAGCCCGACGATGTCTCCCACGCCTTGATCCAGCAAGGAGAGAGGGAGAGGTTGAGGAAGACTCCATCCAGCAGCAGCACAACGGCGTGGTGGTGGTGGAGGAGCGTGGCAATCCTGCAGGGCTTCGCCAAGCACCACGGGAGAGGAGAAGGACTTGGGAGAAGGGGAGGGCTGCACCAGAACATTGGTATGGCTGCCCTCCCACCCCCCACATATATATAGGGGCAAGGGAGAGGGGGGGGAGGCGCAGCCTTGGCCCTTCCTCCAAGGAAGGGTGCGGCTAGGAGGAGTCCCTCCTCCCCAAGGCACCTCGGAGGTGCCTTCCCCCTTTAGGACTCTTCCTATCCCTCATCTCTTGGCGCATGGGCCTCTTGGGGCTGGTGCCCTTGGCCCATATAGGCCAAGGCGCACCCCCTACAACCCATGTGGCCCCCGGGGGCAGGTGGCCCCACCCGGTGGACCCCCGGGACCCTTCCGGTGGTCCCAGTACAATACCGGTGACCCCGAAACTTGTCCGGTGACCAAAACAGGACTTCCCATATATAAATCTTTACCTCTGGACCATTCCGGAACTCCTCGTGACGTTCGGGATCTCATCCGGGACTCCGAACAACATTCGGTAACCACATACAAACTTCCTCTATAACCCTAGCGTCATTGAACCTTAAGTGTGTAGACCCTACGGGTTCGGGAGACATGCAGACATGACCGAGACGTTCTCCGGTCAATAACCAATAGCGGGGTCTGGATACCCATGTTGGCTCCCACATGTTCCACGATGATCTCATCGGATGAACCACGATCTCAAGGACTTAATCAATCCCGTATACAATTCCCTTTGTCTATCGGTACGATACTTGCCCGAGATTCGATCGTCGGTATCCCGATACCTTGTTCAATATCGTTACCGGCAAGTCTCTTTTACTCGTTCCGTAACACATCATCCCGTGATCAACTCCTTGATCACATTGTGCACATTATGATGATGTCCTACCGAGTGGGCCCAGAGATACCTCTCCGTTTACACGGAGTGACAAATCCCAGTCTCGATTCGTGCCAACCCAACAGACACTTTCGGAGATACCCGTAGTGTTCCTTTATAGCCACCCAATTACGTTGTGACGTTTGGCACACCCAAAGCACTCCTACGGTATCCGGGAGTTGCACAATCTCATGGTCTAAGGAAATGATACTTGACATTAGAAAAGCTTTAGCATACGAACTACACGATCTTGTGCTATGCTTAGGATTGGGTCTTGTCCATCACATCATTCTCCTAATGATGTGATCCCGTTATCAACGACATCCAATGTCCATGGTTAGGAAACCATAACCATCTATTGATCAACGAGCTAGTCAACTAGAGGCTTACTAGGGACATGGTGTTGTCTATGTATCCACACATGTATCTGAGTTTCCTATCAATACAATTCTAGCATGGATAATAAACGATTATCATGAACAAGGAAATATAATAATAACTATTTATTATTGCCTCTAGGGCATATTTCCAACAGTCTCCCACTTGCACTAGAGTCAATAATCTAGTTCACATCGTCATGTGATTAACACTCACAGGTCACATCGCCATGTGACCAACATCCAAAGAGTTTACTAGAGTCAATAATCTAGTTCACATTTACCATGTGATTAACACTCGATGAGTTCTGGGTTTGATCATGTTATGCTTGTGAGAGAGGTTTTAGTCAACGGGTCTGCAACATTCAGATCCGTATGTACTTCGCAAATTTCTATGTCATCTTGTAGATGCAACTACAACGCTACATTTGGAGCCATTTCAAATAACTGTTCTACTTGGAGTTATTCTAAATTGTTGCTCCATTATACGTATCCGGTATCTCTACTCAGAGCTATCCGGATAGGTGTTAAGCTTGCATCGACGTAACTCTTTACATCGAACTCTTTATCACCTCCATAATCGAGAAAATTCCTTAGTCCACTAGTTACTAAGGATAACTTTGACCGCTGTCCTGTGATCCATTCTTAGATCACTCTTGTACCCCTTGACTGACTCATGGCAAGGCACATTTCAGGTGCGGTACACAGCATAGCATACTGTAGAGCCTATGTCTTAAGCATAGGGGACGACCTTCGTCCTTTCTCTCTATTCTGCCGTGGTCGAGCTTTAAGTCTTAACTTCATACCTTACAACTCAGGAAAGAACTCCTTCTTTGACTGATCCATCTTGAACACCTTCAAGATCATGTCAAGGTATGTGCTCATTTGAAAGTACCATTAAGCGTTTTGATCCATCCTTATAGATCTTGATGCTCAATGTTCAAATAGCTTAATCCAGGCTTTCCATTGAAAAACACTTTCCAAATAACCCTATATGCTTTCCAGAAATTCTACATCATTTCTGATCCATAATATGTCAACAACATATACTCATCAGAAATTATATAGTGCTCCCACTCACTTCTTTGGAAATACAAGTTTCTCATAAACTTTGTATAAACCCAAAATCTTTGATCATCTCATCAAAGCATACACTCCAACTCTGAGATGCTTACTCCAGTCCTTAGAAGGATTGCTGGAGCTTTGCATACTTGTTAGCATCTTTCAGGATTGACAAAACCTTCCGGTTGTATCACATACAACCTTTCCTCAAGAAAATCGTCGAGGAAACAATGGTTTTTGACATCCTATCTGCAAGATTTCATAAATAATGCAGTAATCGCTAATATAATTCCAACAGACTCTTAGCATCGCTACGAGTGAGAAAGTCTCATCGCAGTCAACTCCTTGAACTTGTCGGAAAACATCTTAATGACAAGTCGAGCTTTCTTAATGGTGACATTTACCATCATTGCCCGTCTTCCTTTTAAAATCCATCTGCACTCAACAGCCTTACGACCATCGAGTTGTTCTGCCAAAGTCTACACTTTGTTTTCATACATGGATCCTTTCTCAGATTTTATGGCCTCGAGTCATTTATCGGAATCCGGGCCCACCATCGCTTCTCCATAGCTCGTAGGTTCATTGTTGTCTAGCAACATGACTTCCAAGACAGGATTACGTACCACTCTGAAGTAGTATGCATCCTTGTCATCCTACGAGGTTTGGAGTGACTTGATCTGAAGTCTCATGATCAATATCATAAGCTTCCACTTCAATTGGTGTAGGTGCCATAGGAACAACTCTTTGTGCCCTGCTATACACTAGTTGAAGTAACGGTTCAATAACCTCATCAAGTCTCCACCATCCTCCCACTCAATTCTTTCGAGAGAAACTTTTCCTCGAGAAAGGACCCGATTCTAGAAACAATCCCTTATTGCTTTCAGATCTGAGACAGGAGGTATACCCAACTGTTTTGGGTGTCCTATGAAGATGCATTTATCCGCTTTGGGTTCGAGCTTATCAGCCTGAAACTTTTCCACATAAGCGTCGCAGCCCCAAACTTTTAAGAAATGACAGCTTAGGTTTCTCTAAACCATAGTTCATATGGTGTCATCTCATCGGAATTACGTGGTGCCCTATTTAAAGTGAATGTGGTTGTCTCTAATGCCTAACCCATAAACTATTGTGGTAATTCGATAAGAGACATCATGGTATGCATCATATCCAATAGGGCGCAGTTATGATGTACGGACACACCATCACACCATGGTGTTCCTGGCTGTATTGGTTGTGAAACAACTTCCACAATGTCTTAATTCTATGCCAAACTCGTAATTCAGATATTCATCTCTATGATCATATCATAGATCTTTTATCCTCTTGTCACGACGATCTTTCAACTTCACCTTGAAATTACTTGAACCTTTCAATAATTCAGACTCGTGATTCATCAAGTAAATATACTCAACATCTACTCAAATCATCTGTGAAGTAAGAACATAACGATATCCACTACACGCCTCAGCACTCATTGGACTGCACACATCAAAATGTATTACTTCCAACAAGTTGCTTTCTAGTTCCATTTTACTGAAAACGAGGCTTTCAGTCATCTTGCCCATGTGGTATGATTTGCATGTCTCAAGTGATTCAAAATCAAGTGAGCCCAAACGATCCATCTGTATAGAGTTTCTTCATGCATATCTACCAACAAACATGGTTCGCATGTCTCAATCCTTTCAAAAATGAGTGAGTCCAAAGATCCATCAACATGGAGCTTCTTCATGCGTTTTATACCGATGTGACTTACGTGGCAGTGCCACAAGTAGGTGGTACTATCATTACTATCTTTTGGCATGAACATGTGTATCACTACGATCGAGATTCAATAAATCATTCATTTCAGGTGTAAGACCATTGAAGGTATTATTCAAATAAACAGAGTAACCATTATTCTCTTTAAATGAATAACCGTATTGCGATAGACATAATCCAATCATGTCTATGCTCAACGCAAACACCAAATAACAATTATTTAGGTTTTAATACCAATCTCGATGGTAGAGGGAGCGTGCGATGCTTGATCATATCAACCTTGGAAACATTTCCAACACATATCATCAGCTCACCTTTAGCTAGTCTCCGTTTATTCCGTAGCTTTTATTTCGAGTTACTAACACTTAGCAACCGAACCGGTATCTAATACCCTGGTGCTACTAGGAGTACTAGTAAAGTACACATCAACACAATATATATCCAATATACTTCTATCAACCTTGCCAGCCTTCTCATCTACCAAGTATCTAGGGTAATTCTGCTCCAGTGGTTGTTCCCCTTATTACAGAAGCACTTAGTCTCGGGTTTGGGTTCAACCTTGGGTTTCTTCACTAGAGAAGCAGCTGAATTGTCGTTTCATGAAGCATCCCTTTTTGCCCTTGCCCTTCTTGAAACTAGTGGTTTCACCAACCATCAACAATTGATGCTCCTTCTTGATCTCTACTTTTGTGGTGTCAAACATCGCGAATATCTCAAGGATCATCATATATGTCCCTGATATATTATAGTTCATCACGAAGCTCAAGCTGCTTGGTGGTAATGACTTCGGAGAAACATCACTATCTCATCTGGAAGATCAACTCCCACTCGATTCAAATGATTGTTGTACTTAGACAATCTGAGCACAAGCTCAACAATTGAGCTTTTCTCCCTTAGTTTGTAGGCTAAGAAAATCGTCAGAGGTCTTATACCTCTTGACGTGGGCACGAGCCTGAAATCCCAATTTCAGCCCTCGAAACATCTCATGTGTTTTGTGACGTTTCAAAACGTCTTCGGTGCCTCAACTCTAAACCGTTTAACTGAACTATCACGTAGTTATCAAAATGTGTGTGTCAGATGTTCGCAACATCCACAGACGACGTTCGAGGTTCAGCACACTGAGCGGTGTATTAAGGACATAAGCCTTCTGTGAAGCAATGAGGACAATCCTCAGTTTATGGACCTATTCCGCATAATTGCTACTATCAACTTTCAACTAAATTTTCTCTAGGAACATATCTAAACAGTAGAACTGAAGTGCGAGCTATGACATAATTTGCGAAGATCTTTTGACTACGTTCAGGATAATTAAGTTCATCTTATGAACTCCCACTCAGATAGACATCCCTCTAGTCATCTAAGTGATTACATGATCCGAGTCAACTAGGCCGTGTCCGATCATCACGTGAGACGGACTAGTCAACGTCGGTGAACATCTTCATGTTGATCGTATCTACCATACGACTCATGCTCGACCTTTCGGTCTTCTGTGTTCCGAGGCCATGTCTATGCACATGCTAGGCTCGTCAAGTTAACCTAAGTGTTTTGCGTGTGTAAATCTGTCTTAAACCCGTTGTATGTGAACGTAAGAATCTATCACACCCGATCATCACGTGGTGCTTCGAGACGACGAACTTTCGCAATGGTGCACAGTTAGGGGGAACACTTTCTTGAAATTTTAATGAGGGATCATCTTATTTACTACCGTCGTTCTAAGCAAATAAGATGTATAAACATGATAAACATCATATGCAATCAAATAGTGACATGATATGGCCAATATCATATTGCTCCTTTTGATCTCCATCTTCGGGGCTCCATGATCATCATCGTCACCGGCATGACACCATGATCTCCATCATCATGATCTCCATCATCGTGTCTTCATGAAGTTGTCTCGTCAACTATTACTTCTACTACTACAGCTAACGGTTAGCAATAAAGTAAAGTAATTACATGACGTTTATGTTGACACGCAGGTCATAAATAAATTAAGACAACTCCTATGGCTCCTGCCAGTTGTCATACTCATCGACATGCAAGTCGTGATTCCTATTACAAGAACATGATCAATCTCATACATCACATATATCATTCATCGCATCCTTTTGGCCATATCACATCACATAGCATACCCTGCAAAAACAAGTTAGACGTCCTCTAATTGTTGTTTGCATGTTTTACGTGGCTGCTATGGGTTTCTAGCAAGAACGTTTCTTACCTACGCAAAAACCACAATGTGATATGCCAATTGCTATTTACCCTTCATAAGGACCCTTTTCATCAAATCCGATCCGACTAAAGTGGGAGAGACAGACACCCGCTAGCCACCTTATGCAACTAGTGCATGTCTATCGGTGGAACCAGTCTCACGTAAGAGTACGTGTAAGGTCGGTCCGGGCCGCTTCATCCCACGATGCCGCCGAATCAAGATAAGACTAGTAACGGTAAGCATATTGAACAAAATCAATGCCCACAACTACTTTGTGTTCTACTCGTGCATAGAAACTACGCATAGACCTAGCTCATGATGCCACTGTTGGGGAACGTAGCATAAATTCAAAATTTTCCTACGTGTCACCAAGATCTATCTATGGAGAAACCAGCAACGAGGGGAGGGAGAGTGCATCTACATACCCTTGTAGATCGCTAAGAGGAAGCGTTCAAGAGAACGGGGTTGATGGAGTCGTACTCGTCGTGATCCAAATCACCAGAGATCCTAGTGCCGAACGGACGGCACCTCCGCGTTCAACACACGTACAGCCCGACGATGTCTCCCACGCCTTGATCCAGCAAGGAGAGAGGGAGAGGTTGAGGAAGACTCCATCCAGCAGCAGCACAACGGCGTGGTGGTGGTGGAGGAGCGTGGCAATCCTGCAGGGCTTCGCCAAGCACCACGGGAGAGGAGAAGGACTTGGGAGAAGGGGAGGGCTGCACCAGAACATTGGTATGGCTGCCCTCCCACCCCCCACATATATATAGGGGCAAGGGAGAGGGGGGAGGCGCAGCCTTGGCCCTTCCTCCAAGGAAGGGTGCGGCTAGGAGGAGTCCCTCCTCCCCAAGGCACCTCGGAGGTGCCTTCCCCCTTTAGGACTCTTCCTATCCCTCATCTCTTGGCGCATGGGCCTCTTGGGGCTGGTGCCCTTGGCCCATATAGGCCAAGGCGCACCCCCTACAACCCATGTGGCCCCCGGGGGCAGGTGGCCCCACCCGGTGGACCCCCGGGACCCTTCCGGTGGTCCCGGTACAATACCGGTGACCCCGAAACTTGTCCGGTGACCAAAACAGGACTTCCCATATATAAATCTTTACCTCCGGACCATTCCGGAACTCCTCGTGACGTCCAAGATCTCATCCGGGACTCCGAACAACATTCGGTAACCACATACAAACTTCCTTTATAACCCTAGCGTCATCGAACCTTAAGTGTGTAGACCCTACGGGTTCGGGAGACATGCAGACATGACCGAGACGTTCTCCGGTCAATAACCAACAGCGGGATCTGGATACCCATGTTGGCTCCCACATGTTCCACGATGATCTCATCGGATGAACCACGATGTCAAGGACTTAATCAATCCTGTATACAATTCCCTTTGTCTATCGGTACGATACTTGCCCGAGATTCGATCGTCGGTATCCCGATACCTTGTTCAATCTCGTTACCGGCAAGTCTCTTTTACTCGTTCCGTAACACATCATCCCGTGATCAACTCCTTGATCACATTGTGCACATTATGATGATGTCCTACCGAGTGGGCCCAGAGATACCTCTCCGTTTACACGGAGTGACAAATCCCAGTCTCGATTCGTGCCAACCCAACAGACACTTTCGGAGATACCCGTAGTGTACCTTTATAGCCACCCAATTACGTTGTGACGTTTGGCACACCCAAAGCACTCCTACGGTATCCGGGAGTTGCACAATCTCATGGTCTAAGGAAATGATACTTGACATTAGAAAAGCTTTAGCATACGAACTACACGATCTTGTGCTATGCTTAGGATTGGGTCTTGTCCATCACATCATTCTCCTAATGATGTGATCCCGTTATCAACGACATCCAATGTCCATGGTCAGGAAACCATAACCATCTATTGATCAACGAGCTAGTCAACTAGAGGCTTACTAGGGACATGGTGTTGTCTATGTATCCACACATGTTTCTGAGTTTCCTATCAATACAATTCTAGCATGGATAATAAACGATTATCATGAACAAGGAAATATAATAATAACTATTTATTATTGCCTCTAGGGCATATTTCCAACACAAATTGCTTGGTGATCTGACACATTCTCCACTGTATGGTGCAACGTGATCCATCTCTAGATATAATCTCTCAAAGTTTTATTCGGTTTCTGGACACAACACTGCAATTCTGTCAACCCTGCCGGCCTTTTGCAAGTGCCTTCAAAGGTCCTAACAAACACTCGAGCAAGTTCCTCCCAACTATATATACTGCCAGGAGCCAACTGATTCAACCACGCTCTGGCAGAGCCCTCCAACATCAAGGGGAGGTGCTTCATGGCCACATCATCATTGCCACCACCAATCTGCACAGCCACTCGGTAATCCTCAAGCCAAGTGTCTGGCTTGGACTCGCTGGCGAACTTGCTGACTCCAGCCGCCAACCTGAAGTTGGGAGGAATCACTGCTGCTCGGATGGCTCTGCTGAAACACTCGGGTCCTGAAACGTGTACCCTGCTTCCAGTCGGATGATCTCTATCGTGGCCTTCTCTATGAGCTCTGTTTCTATCAACCAGACCTTGAACGAGGATTGACCTTGCATCAAAGCCTGGTTCTCTAGGGTCGACTGGAATTCTTCGTTCGCCGTTGTGGGGGCGCCTGTCATCTTGCCGCCGAGGCACGTATGACCCACTCCTCGGAGGAGGTGTGTGCACTCGACGACGGTCGTCGTGGTCGAGTCGATGATCATACTGCTCACGATTCCTATATTGATCTTGCTGGTACCCACGTCCCTCACACCATGGAGGTGATCTCGGGCTATGGGCAGATTGGACAGTATCCGCCACCACAGATCTGCTATGAATCCTATTCCGCGACTGAGATACTGTTGTATTCTGCTCCCCCGCTGCCTGGAGTAAAGCCCAGATCTGCATCAAACCTCGGCCAGCTTCTGACTGGGAAGATTGAATTGACTCTGCTATTCTAGCTGCAGCTATGGGATTCTGGATCGGAGTTCGGTATACCTGAGTCGGAGGTGGAAAAAGTTGTTGTCGACTGGACTCGGGGATCCGCTGCCGAGCACGCTCGTCGAGTGCGCGCTGGAGGTTCTCAAGTCGAGTGCGCTCAGCCAAGTTGACCAGGCGCGCCTCCTCCAAGGTCTGGGCCTCGGGGGTTTCTCCAATGATAGGAGTGTGAAGTGCATCCATATTGCGGCAACGAAGATCTTCCCTCCGCTGTGAAGAGAGGGGTTCAGGGCGGTACTCCTCGTGGGCACGCGACGGATCGCCACCGCCATCGTCACCGCCTTCATGGGTGAAGCCAGGAGGACTGCGTGGTCCATTGACCATCAAGACTTCCGCTGCGGGGTCGCTGCTGTCGCATTCGGACGAAGTCTTGACGGAGCCAGTCGACAGATCGAATAGGCCGTAGAGAGTTTCATCGGGCTCGATTGCCGCGATTTGTGGGGTGGTCGATTGGCGGGCCACCGCGTGCCTCACCCACCGCTGAAGCCGAGACCGACCAGATCGCTGGTGCTGGCGAACAACGGAGAGGGAGGTTGCCGTAGGAGCCGACTGATACGGATTCGACGGTTGCCGAAGAAGGACGCCGCGAACGCATGCACGGAAGTGTGTCGCCCCGCGGACGGGGAGCGCCTCGACGTCGAGTGGAGCCTCGTGGAGCCAAGCGGAGTCGTCGGTGATGAAGAAGAGCGTGCCATGACGGATCTCGCGGCCTTCAGCCAATCCTCCGCCGGAAACCATGATGATGGGAATCGGAAGAATTGCAACTTCTCCAATAAACTGCTAAGACACCTGCCCCAAGGTGGGCGCCAACTGTCGTGGATCTAAGACTGACAGTAGAATGGGGGGTAAGTATGAGGAGGCAAGATCCTAGCTATGGAGTAGTTGTAGACACGAGTTTTACGAGTTCAGGCCCTTCTCGGAGGAAGTAACAGCCCTACGTCTCGGTGCCCTAAGGCGGTCGACTGGATTATATATGTGTGTGTTTACAAAAGATGCGAACCCCTGTCCCAGAGGAGGGAGTGGCTTATATAGAGTGCGCCAGGACCCCTGCTCCCTTCCGTTACACAGGGTTCAATGTACATTAAGAGTGGAGCGTTACTGGTAGCGCTAGCAATTAAGTGCTATAAATGACAATTAAGCCTATAAGTAAATGCTTGACCGTTGTTCATGAAGAGTGGCTTTAGATCTTCTGCTCGTTGAGTGGCTTCTACGATGGTCGAGTGACATTGATTCTTCTGAGTGGAACGTCTCTGGTCGAGTGGATGATGGTACCCTTTGAATGATTCTGGTTTTAGGGTGATGTCCTAGGGGAAGGTGTCTAGGTCAGGCCTATGACCCTACCCTAGGTACATAGCTTCATCAGTCACCGAACCCGTACACTCTGGCAACCCTTGGGGGCAGTCACCGGTACCCATCAAATTGTTTGGGGCGATCTCCAAAACCTAATTGGAGACCCCGACGCTTGCTTGGAGCTTTACACAATAATGATTGAGCTCCGAACACCACCAACCGTCCAGGGCACCCAAGCACCCAAGAGTAACAAGATCAAGGGTACCAAGCACCCAAGAGTAATAAGCTACTCCACTTGTAACTTCCATGAAATCAAGCCGATGCACCAAATGCAATGGCAAGGGCACATGAAGTGCCCAAGTCCTTCTCTCCCAAATCCCACCACAACAACTAATGCTATGGAGGAAAATGAGAGGAAGAACGAAGAAGAGAACACGAAGAACTCCAAGATCTAGATCCAAGGGGTTCCCCTCAAATAGAGGAGAAAGTGATTGGTGGAAATGTAGATCTAGATATCCTCCTCTTTTCCCTAAAGAACTAGCAAAAATCATTGGAGGGATTGAGAGATAGCAAGCTCGAAGAAGGCCAATAATGCGGGAAGAACATGAGCTCAAGAGATAAGGTTCAATGAGGAAGAAGACCCCCTTTTATAGGCACCCCCAATTCCAACCATTATGCACTCAGGTCATGCACAAGCGGTACTACCGCTCGGAGGAGCGGTACTACCGCTTAGCACGGTCAAAACAGCCCGACGACACAACAAACGCGAGTTGTAGTTCTGCCAGAGAGGTAGTACCGCTCAGGGGAGAGGTAGTACCGCTTATAAGAGGTACTACCTCTCGGAGAGGTACTACCGCCTATAAGAGGTGCTATCTCTTATAAGAGGTAATACCGCTCTACTACCGCGAAACCCGACACGAAAAATCGCATCCCCAGAAGCAGTGGTACTACGCGCGACACAAGGCCGCGGTAGTGCCGCTTACAAGTGGTAGTACCGCTCGAGAGAGCTGTACTACCGCTTGAGGCTTTCACGAACACAACAGAGAAAATAGAGGATGCAATAAAGCCTAAACTGCCACAACTTCTACAAATGAACTCCGAATTGAGAAAACTCAAGCTTGTTGGATAGATGACCACGAGAAGCATCCGAAGTGGCAGGGGAGGTATGCCTAAGATATAGAAGAGTGAAACCACCAACAGAGAAGAACTGGCATAACCTCCAACATCTAAAACATCATAGAAAATGCATGTGAACTCAGTTTTCGATGAACTCGAGCTTGTCATGAAGATGACCAAAAGCTCCAAATCCCGCAAGGCGAAAAACCAAACAAGAACAAAGAAAGATGATGCAAGGATGCAATGGTTTTAGCTCTCTACGAACGATACGATCAAGCTACTCGCTTGAGAGCTCCCCCCCCCCCTTGATAGTACGGCAATTGATTCTATAACCCGGTCTCCCAACTACCAGCATGAGACTGATAAAATAGAAAACCTATCAAGGGCAGACCTTTGCCTTGCGCATAATCCACTTGAGCTAGATGATGACGATCTTGGCCTCCTCAAGATGGATCACTTTCCTTCATTGTGTTGGCTCGATGAAGACTAGTTGATTGCTCCCCCATACTCCACTATGGGCGAGCCACTCTTCGACACATCTTCACAAGTCCATTCACACCACAATGGACGACAAGCCTCAAGGATGATCTCTTCGTGATGCTCCACTTGAACTTGCACACCTCAATCTTGATGACGATCACCACTTGATGTCATCCTCCATGGGTTGTATGAGATCATCATCTTGATGAAAACCCACGAAAACATACCTAACCCCACATAGAACTCTCACGTAGACCATGGGTTAGTACACAAAGCATAATCGACAATGCTCACCATACCATGGGATCACTTGATCCCTCTTGGTACTTATTGTGCGCTTTGTATGTTGATCAACTTGATTCACTCTTTGACTTAGTCAAGATCGACATTGTATCATGTCTTCTATATGACCACTCTTTGGATAATTCCTTGAATAGCACCTTGGTCATCTCATAAACTCCTTGAAACCAACACATGGACTTCAAGAAAAGCCTATGGACAAATCCTTCAAATATAACTCAAGGCAACCATTAGTCCATATAGATTGTCATCAATTACCAATACCAAACATGGGGGCACCGCATGTTCTTTCACCCCACAACATCAAGAATGATTCTAGTATGAGACCGATTGCAATAGAAGCACCTGTAAGTAATTTATAATGTTTTCGCTTCAAAATTATTGTGTGAGCCATCATAGTGTTATGTACTAACAGTGCATGAACAACGCTTTCAATCATGATGCGGACCACAAAGAGGGCATGTTTACAAGTTCTACCGCAAGTACCTAACATGCAGGTATTGAGGGAAAGATCTCCTCTGCCATGATACTTTCAAGCTTTGGTGTCTCGCTCATCACATAATTCATCATCTGAACAATGCATCCATGAGCTAGAAGCGAATATTACACAAGAGATAGAAACAAAACAGGCAACTGCCACATTTGCAGAAAATTTGAATGTCCTACTTAGTGCTCAAATGCAGGAAATTGAAGACCTCAAATGGAGACATCAGCTAGAAATAGAAGTTATCAAGATGGACCGGGGGAGAAAATCAAAGGCTTTGAAAAAAGCAACACGAAACGAAGGGAATTCTTAGTCATCTCTTAAAAAAGTCATCGCAGGAGACTGTGTTGCAACCCATCAATAACTGATGGTGCTCTATTGTTCGTCATGATGTCGTCTCAAGTGTCTTATTGAGTTATTTCTAATGCTTGATAATATGTCATTTGGACGCTCATTTTATAATGTGGATCACTTTTGTGAGAGATGTCAAGTCCCATTGTTATTATAATAAAAGTTGTGTTGGCAATGTTAAATTTCAATTTTTCTCTAATTCAAATTCAAATTGGCCTGCAAAATCAACCGTGCACATTCTTGACGCTATAATAAAACCTATGATGATACTGGTGACGAAGATTGTAACCATCCCCACAGTCGTGTCCCCACTTGTAAGCAACCACGTCAGCATCGTCCGGACCCACATGTAAGCAGCCACATCAGCACCATCTGGTCCCACATGTAAGCAGCCACATCAGCAACTTCTAGGCCCATATGTCGACACCCTTGATCGGTCAAAACTGATGTCGAGTTATTACGACGGGACCGTCAGCGATAAAACCCACGGAGGACCCACATGGAAGAAGCTACGTCAGCAGCTGCTGGCCCCACCTATATGAATCTTTGACCGGTCAACCCCCCGGACCGATCGCTGGCGATGATAACCCACAAGTATAGGGGATCACAACAGCTTTCGAGGGTAGAGTATTCAACCCAAATTTATTGATTCGACACAAGGGGAGCCAAAGAATATTCTCAAGTATTAGCAGCTGAGTTGTCAATTCAACCACACCTGGAAACTTAGTATCTGCAACAAAGTGTTTAGTAGGAAAGTAATATGATAGTGGTGGTAGCGGCAACAAAAGTAAAGACAACAAAAGTAATGTTTTTGGTATTTTGTAGTGATTGTAACAGTAGCAGCGGGAAAGTAAATAAGCGAGAACCAGTATATGGAAAACTTGTAGGCACCGGATCAGTGATGGATAATTATGCCGGATGCAGTTCATCATGTAACAGTCATAACATAGGGTGACACAGAACTAGCTCCAATTCGTCAATGTAATGTAGGCATGTATTCCGTATATAGTCATACGTGCTTATGGAAAAGAACTTGCACGACATCTTTTGTCCTACCCTCCCATGGCAGCGGGGTCCTATTGGAAACTTAGGGATATTAAGGCCTCCTTTTAATAAAGAATCGGAACAAAGCATTAGCACATAGTGAATACATGAACTCCTCAAACTATGGTCATCACCGGGAGTGGTCCCGATTATTGTCACTTCGGGGTTGTCGGATCATAACACATAGTAGGTGACTATAGACTTGCAAGATAGGATCTAGAACTCACATATATTCATGCAAACATAATAGGTTCATATCTGAAATCATGGCACTCGGGCCCTAGTGACAAGCATTAAGCATAGCAAAGTCATAGCAACATCAATCTCAGAACATAATGGATACTAGGGATCAAACTCTAACAAAACTAACTCAATTACATGATAAATCTCATCCAACCCATCACCGTCCAGTAAGCCTACGATGGAATTACTCACGCACGGCGGTGAGCATCATGAAATTGGTGATGGACGATGGTTGATGATGACGACGGCGACGAATCCCCCTCTCTGCAGCCCCGAACGGACTCCAGATCAGCCCTCCCGAGAGGTTTTAGGGCTTGGCGGCGGCTCCGTATCGTAAAACACGATGATTTCTTCTCTTTGATTTTTTTCTCATCAAAACTCAATATATGGAGGTGGAGTTGGAGTCGGAGACGCAACAGGGGGCCCACGAGGTAGGGGGCGCGCCCTAGGGGGGTCGCGCCCCCCACCCTCGTGAGAAGGGTGTGGGCCCCCTGGTCTTCATATTTGGCGAGGATTTTTTATTATTTTTTCTAAGACCTCCCGTGGAGTTTCAGGTCATTCCGAGAATATTTGTTTTCTGCACATAAAACAACACCATGGTAATTCTACTGAAAACAGCGTCAGTCCGGGTTAGTTCCATTCAAATCATACAAGTTAGAGTCCAAAACAAGGGCAAAAGTGTTTGGAAAAGTAGATACGACGGAGACGTATCAGGCGACAGTTTGGGCTATCGTAGGTGACATTCTGGGCCGTCAACGAAAACGTCAAATGGTGACATTATTTGGCTCGTCACCTGAAATGCGATCTTGCGTGATGAAAAAAGTGGTACCATCAAAATTTTATTTTCCATGACGATGCTTCGGTGATGGTGGGGGTGACGGCCGTAAAACTTCACGGGGGTATTTTCCATGACGAAAAAGGGTTATATGCGACTCAAGTGAAATGTTGCAAAATAGAGCAACTTCTGTAGTGTAAGATCTCCATCTCGATGTTTCGCGTAATAATTGGGACCTTGGTCTCCGTCGGGTGTTGTCTCCCAAAAAATTGGAAGACTAGCAGCGGCTTGCTGCTATCTTCCCAACGCTCTCGGAGTCGGCTGACTGATGGTTTGGCCACACTTGTCGTCTAGTTGCTTTATGGTCAAGTCTCTTTATAACCAATTTTACTCCAAAGTGGTATAATGTGTCGTACTACAATAAGACATCGAATAAAGAGTCGATGAAGTTGGAATACGAAGAAGCATGCCATGAATTTGCAACGGGACTCTGCAGGAAGACAAAGATAACTGGACAAACATAAAACCAACAGAAAGAAGCTGAACAAACAGTGAAAGGAAGAACACATATGACATGAAAGAGAAGACTAGTACAAGGTGACATTGGAGCACATGCAAGAGGAAGAAGAAGGTAAACAATAATAATGTACGGAAACACGATTAAAAAGAAGATCCATTTGAAGAATAAAGAAGGAATTAAACAGGACGACAATATAGGAGAATGTACAAGAACATAAATGTAGATGCCACTCTTCAGAAACGTAGTAGAAAACAAAAAAATCGCCCTACGATCAACCAGAAACACTATGAGGATGCATTAACGTTGGATTGGATCGTTATAGACTCCGAGTTGCAGTGGAATAATATGAGTCGGTGTATATCGTACTTGGAGTCCCTCGAACTATATATGAATGATCCAGTGAACCGCCCACAGACAGTCCCTCAAACGGAAGACTGAAAAGCACGACTTCTCTATGAGTTGCAAGCATGCGGTCTTCACGATTCGGCTGCGCTTCGCTGTCCAGAGTTAATCTTCGCTGGAGAATTAGAGGGACGCGACTAGAACTACACTGGGCTTCTAATTATGAGGATTAGAGGATCTTGGTCTAGCACTAATTGATCAACTAGGACCAACTAGAACTAGAACTAGATAAAGGAGGCTCCAAACTTGTGTGTTGAAAAAGTGCCAAAGCCACTAGTATATATAGGTTGGAGGGAGAGGAGCGGGCGCCACACAAGGGGGGAAAGGACTCCCCCCTTGCGCCGACCAAGAGGAGGGGAATCCCTCCCCAATTCGGCCTCCACTCCCTCCCCTCCATGGGAGAGGGGGTGCCACACCTATTGGGTCCTTGTGGCCCAATTCCACTTCCACCACTTGACCTTTTAAGGCCCATTGATATTAAATTAAATGTAAAAGTCTCCTGACAATTACTAGAGCCTTTTATTATTAATTTAACATCACCGAAGACATTTTCCACATATATATTATTTATCAGAAATACCTCATATTGCCCGATAAACTCCAAGACCCTTCCGGTGACTCCGGAACGCTTCCGGTTCCTTTCGAGACTATTCTGAATATTAGTGAAAATATTTCACAAATATATTCTCATTATTCCCGTCCTACTAACATTCAGATCGTGATTACCTTAAGCTTGTGACCCTGTAGGTTCGGTAAAACATAGACATGAACAAAACTCCCTTCGTTCAATGATAGCGGACCATGGACGTCCATGTCGATCCCTATGAATACACGAATGACATTCGAGTGAACCTTTGGTTATCATGTGCTATTCACTTTGCTTCGTGATACTTTGCAAAACCCGAGGTGAGATATGTCGACATTCTCTTGAGTCATACACATGATCACTATAGCGGTTTTGTTCTTATTTCTCATTGACGTGTTCCGGCTCCTCGTGACATAGTCACCTGTGTCTGGCCAGACGATGATGGATCCCGTCACACCGAGAGGGCCCTAAAAATATCTCTCCATCGTCGGAGGAGCAAATTCCAGTCTCGGCCTATCTAGTCCCTTATCAATCTTTCCGATGAATCTGTAAGTTGTCGGTATGATCACCGTGTTACAGATGACGTTTGAGAAACCCAAAATCCCATCGTACGTTAAGAAGTGACTACAATACTCTCACGGTCTATGGAACTAAATCACACGTTAACACCCCGTGTTATAACAATTGACTTCTGACGATATTATCTCAAAGTATAACAAACAAGTTTGAGTCGATTCAATATAATTGTTCTTCTAACGTCATACTTTGAAATGTTGTTCTGAGACTATCGTTATACTTAATGATATCTCTAGATCCGAAAAACCTTATCACAAACAACACTTGAGGTAGTTTTAGAGACGAGACTAGGAATTTTATTTTACCATTTATCATCCCACATGTGCATATGAGTTTTTTCACTCAATCGCGTATTCAGGATCATAACGATTATAGAATAGAATATAAACTCTTAATTATAAACAGAGAAATGTAATAATACAATATTATTGCCTCTAGGACATATTCCAACAGAACGGTTGGATGAAGTATTAGCACAAGGATATTTTGTCATATTGACAAGATTCCTAGTTTTCATCTTTTTTCATGTAATTTCAGACAAAATAAATTTTTGTATCATGACGCGCATCAACGATCGTAGACGACTGTGCAAGTGCATGCCCCTTCGAATTTTCGTGGTCAACTAATTCTTGCCCTTAGGTTGTGGGTATGAGACCCTTGCAATGTGAAAAAAGTCTTTTTAAAAAAACTCATCGATATGCCATTGACTACATTGTGACTGGCAGTTTGCAAAAAACATCCTCTACGCATTATTAACTCAAGCACGAGCCCTTCGTCAATTCAAGATGTTATGCCGACTCGGTCTTTCAAAATTGCTTATAAGGGTAGGATATAGATGCGTGTGTGAGTTCATAAGGGTAATACTCGTGGGTGTGAGTGACTTCGATTGTACTGTGTTAAAAAAACTCAAACGCGAGGGGTCCAAGGTATGCTGACATGGCAGTTACGTGACCGGTGATCCATTTTGATCTTATTTGATTAAATAAACGAGTTCATATCCAAATCTGATCACTTCGAAAGTATGGCCGATGATCTGTTTACTAGTGTCTCTAGAACTTTCTAGTACCTGAGAAAGAAAGGAGTTTCTAGCCGCCTTCATCGTCTCCTGCGGTGACCACTGAAAGATCGGAAATCGTCGGCTCGTTGAAAGATCTCTTAAAAATGAATGGTACGTAACTGTTTCCAACCTCCCTGCACATCACTGCATTTTGCAAATCGTTGCTTGCACATCGACAGCATATGGAACTTGAGTGGGAAGGAACGTGAACGTGCGACCATGGATGAATCACAAAAGCTCCCAACACTTGCAGAGATCAGATAAGCATGTGTCCACATCTGCAGCCTGGCTAGAATGGCTTCTGCAGCAGCGCGGTGAGGTAGACGAGCTCGTCCTTGGCGCCAATGCCGGTCTTGTCGGCGACGGCCCACTTGATGGTCTTGTAGCCCAGCCTCCGCAGCATGGCGGCGTACACGCCGTCGAGGTCGCCCTTCCGGCACCAGAGGTGGTCCACCCAGAGCAGCCCGCCCGGCCGCAGCACCCGGTCCGCGTCGTACCACAGGAACTCCAGCGCCGGCTCCGGGATCCACCGGTTCACCGCGTGGCCCGCCCGCACCAGGTCCATCGTCCCGTCCCCCACGGGGAACCGCTGCTGCAGCGGCGCGTGCAACGGCACCACCCCGCGCGCCGCCGCGGCCTCCGAGTAGGGCGCGCCCAGGTCCATGGTCGTCGTCAGCACCGTCGCGTTCGCCGCCCGCTTCAGCCGCGCCGCCAGCGTCCCCGTGCCGCCGCCAACGTCCAGCCCCAGCCGAATGGGCCCCGCGCGGCTCATCGACGCCAGACGCAGCAGCTGCGGCACCGTCAGGTCCAGAGGCCCCAGCGCCCGGAGGAACTTGCCGGCCTCCGTCCGCGCCACGTCGAACCCGAGCGACGCCGGCAGGCAAGAGAAGGACCTGCATTTCTTCGCGTCCGTCGGCCAGCGCACGGCGGAGTCGGGGAGCGGCGCGAAGGGGTCGGTGGGGAGCTGGACGGATCCGGCGTCGGGGGTCGGGGAGAAGCAGCGGCGCCTGGGGAGCGGGTGGCAGCCGCGGAGGATGAGAGGCTCGGCGAGGGTGTGGACGTCGTCGGGGCAGGCGGCGAAGGGGACGTAGGACATGAAGCGGTGGAGGAGGTCGGGGTGCGCGGAGCAGGCGGAGGCGACGGGGGCGAGGCGGGAGTAGAGGACGAGCTCGGGGGGCGGGGGAGGGGTGGCGGACCGGAGGTGGGAGACGGTGGCGCGGATGGCGCTGAGCTGCTGGAGCACCTGCTGCTGCTCGAAGTCGGAGCCGGATTGGAGCGCCGGCGTGGTGGGGGAGGCGCGGATGGAGAGGTGGTAGAGGGAGAGCAGGTTGGTGGCCACCATGGAGAGCAGGAACACCACGTTGAGGTTCAGACCGCACGGCCAGCCTGCACCCGCGGAGGCGGAGCCCACCGCCGTCTTCCTCATCTCCGGCCGATCCGATCCCCTTTCCCCTCTTTCCCGTGCCTTCACTCCGCGAGAGCGAGTGGCAGAGTGGTGCCGGTGTGTGTGAGTGCGTGAGAGGAGATTTGTGTCGGTGCTGTGCTGTCGGATGTGGACTGCAGCGCGGAGACTTTTGTTGACCGCTGTCTTTGCTAACCGTCCGTCGCTTTGTTTGCTCTTCAGGTCCTCAAGAAATATCATCTCTAACAGATCCTGTAAACTGGGTCATCTGATAAAATTAACTGTTAATTTACGGGATGAGTTCATTTTTTCGTCCGGAGCAGACCTCGTAAAACAGTCGTTTCCTAAAATTTGTCGTGGGATCCTATAAAGTCTAGGCCATTTTCTCTATATCTGCGTTATTTTTCTTTTTTTACACGAACCTCTAAAACAAGAAAGGGTTAGCGAGAAGGAACTTTCACGTCCCACCACGGTCTTCCGGCCGCTGCCTGCGAGCTGCCGCACGCCGCCGCACGCGACCTGCTACTATGCGCCGCCACCCGCAACCTGCTACTGTTGCCGGCTGCTGCTGGCCGTGGCCGTGAGCTGACGCTGGTCATCGCGGCGAGGTCATTGTTGTTGCCCGAGAGCGAGCGCATGGCAACAAGCGAGGAGGAGTGCACTAGTCGCGGCTTCTCAGCGTCTCGTCCGTAGTTGGCGCCCAAGCAGCTGCCGAGTGTTGGGGAACGTAGTAAAAAACAAGAAAAATCGCTCCTCCACCTAAGATCAATATGAAGATGCATAACAGGTTGTGATCACAATCATTACGATCCTCGAGTTGCAGCGGAAGAAGAACGTGGCCGTGTAGATCATACTTGGAGTGCCTCGAACCGCCGATAAACGATCCCGCGAACCGCCCACGAACAATCCCTCGAACTGAAAACCGAAAGCACGACCTCTTTCCTTGGTTGCAAGCGTACAGCCTTCACGATCCGGCAACGCTTCGCCGCCCAGAGCTAATCATCGCCAGAGAATTAAAGGAAGAAGATTTAAACCACACTAGACTTCTAATTATGAGGATTAGAGAAACTAGACCAAGCTCTAATTAGTCAATTAGGACCAACTAGAACTAGGGCTAGATGAACTAGTGAAGGCCTCCCCTTCCCTTGTGTCGGCCAAGGGGGGGAAGGAGGAGTCGAGGAGTCCTCCCCCCCTAGGATTCGGCCTCCCTCAAGGGGGAAGGGGGTGCCTCCCCTATTGGGCCTTGGTGGCCCAATTCTTCCTCCTCCACTTGGCCTTTTTAGGCCCGTTGATATTAAATTAAATATAAAAGCTCTTTAACTATTACTAGAGCATATTATATGTAATTTAACATCATCGAAAACATTTTCCACCTACATATTAATTACTGGTAATACTTGATAAACTCTGAAACCCTTCCGGTGTTCCCGAAATGCTCCCAGATCCTTTTGGAACTATTCTGAATATTAATGAGACAATTTCATAAATATATTCTGATCACTCCCGTCCTACTAACACTCAGCAGATCGTGATTGCCTTAAGCTTGTGACCCGTAGGTTCGGTAACTCATAGACATGAGCGAAACCCCTTCGTTCAATGACCGGCACCGGGACCGTGGACGTCCATATCGATCCCTATGAACACACGAATGATATTCGAGTGAACATTTGGTTATCATGTGATACTCCCTTTGCTCCGCGATATTTCACAAAGCCCGAGATGTATAGGTATCCTCCTGAGTCATCAAATGCTCACAATATTGTTATCCTCGTTACTGGTTTTGTTCTTCTTTCTCGGTGTTGTGTTCCGACATCCCCGTGATGTAGTCAGTTGTTTCTGGCCAGACGATGATAGATATCGTCACACCGAGAGGGCCCTAAGAATATCTCTCCATCATCGGAGGAGCAAATCCCACTCTCGAGCTATCTAGTCCCTTATCAATCTTTCCGATGAGATTGTAAGTTTTCGTTATGGTCACCGTGTTGCAGGTGACGTTTGAGCAACCCCAAAGTCCACCGTGCGGTAAGAAGTTACTATGATACCTGGTCTAAAAAGCAAAATCACAAGTTAATACTCGGTGATATTATAATTGAATATGGACGATATTAAAGTGACTTTACAATTGAATACGGACGATATTAACTCAATTCATAACAGACAATTCTAGGTTGATTCAATATGATCGTTCTTCCAACGTCATAATCTCAATGTTGTTTTAGAATTAGTTACAATTAACGATATCCTAAGATCTGGAAAACCTGATCACCAACAACACTTGAGCTAGTTCTAATGGCAAGACTAGGAAGTTTTTATTTTACCATTTATCATTCCACACGTTGATACGTCCAATTTGGATCTTGTTTTTCTACTATTATTTATTATGTTTTGGGTCAATATTTCACTTTATGATGCTATTCTAATGCCTTTTATGTCTTATTTTGCAAGTTTCACATGAATAGGAAGATTGTCGACAGTTGGAATTTTGGACCTGAAAAGGCTACAGTAGAGATAGATATTCTCCACGGCTCCAAATGATCTGAAAATTTATGAAGAATCATTTTAGAATATATAAAAAATATTGGCTGAAGAAATATCAGGAGGGGGCCCACCAGAGAGCCATGAGCTCAGGGGCGTCCCCAAGGGCGCGCCTTATGAGCTCGTTGGCCCACCAGCAGGCCTCTGGTGCCCATCTCCTGCTATATGAGGCTATTTGCTCTAGAAAAAAAAGACTTCGATATGAAGCGCCGCCGTCTCGAAGCGAAACATGAGCAAAAGCACTTTTGCTCCCCACGGAGCGATTCCGCCAAAAAACTTCCCTCCGGGATGGGGAAATCGTATCCATTGACATCACCAACGATTCTCTTATTGTGGAAGGATCAATCTTCATCAACATATTCACCAGCACCAGCCCCCGCGCGATAGGATTGCAATGTTGGAAGACGAATACACGATGCAAGAAGAGGACGATGAAAAAGAAGCTCGAGTAAACTAAGTGGCTATCTGCGATGGCCACAAGAGAGTGGGTTTGATGTTGTTTTTTTAAGGTGTAAAAGTGGGGCTGTTGTTGCCTGGATTTTAAGTTACGTGTTCCCCCACACTCTCCCCACTAGCGGAGCATGCGGTGTTGGACATGTGAGAGTGTATTTAGTTCTTTGCTTTTGTTGTTTTGTAGTGATGGCGCACTAGCGATCTTTCCTTGGACGCCGTTTTGAAACTCTCTTGTTCCGTTAGCTTTGATGGTGGAACCCGATTCAGTTCTCTGAATTGTATGGAAAAAAATATACAATATATACAGAAGCCAAGGGCTAAAAAGGAGAAAGAAAAACTAAAGCCTAATACAACTTCCCCTTTAAGATGGGACGTCCTAAACTAGGCTTAATCCTATGAGCCTATAGTCAAATTATTATACAAAACATGACAGAGAGGACTCTCTAAGCTTTGGAGTCTCAAAACATGGCACAAAACCTTGGCTTTAATTTGGCTGTGTGCATAGGCTAGAGGAAACCACTAGGGCAGAAAAAACGGAAACCATTATGGATTGTACTGCACCACGGTGTGCACCCATGCACAGGTAATGACGCATGCCATGTTATATATTGTGAAGAAAAACACGCTGTAGCCGTCAAGTATGTGAATTATGCATTTGGACCATTGCTCACATAGGACATCACCAAAGATTCAAATGGGCTCTCCGACGTGCTCGGCTGCGCTTTTTCGGCGCTAGTACATAGAGTAATGGCCCGTACACAACTCGTTTATAACCATAAAAATGTCTGATGATTCTAAAAAAAACATAAAAATGTCTGTAAATAAAACTAGTACAATGATCACATGTACGTATGTGACTAGACTAAGTTCTCAGCCAGTTTCCGGTGTTTTATTCTCATCATCGTATTTGCACGGAAAATAAAATAGAATTGACTGCTCCTTGACAGGTCTAGTAAAAGCTCCAAACTTAAACACGCTTGGGATTTCTTAATTAGATCACTGCACAAGATTCTACTTCTTCATTGCGCACTCTGATATATATGCAGGAAACGTACATCCACCGCTAAGTAACCCAAAAGAGCACAATTAGTGTTCCCAACGATAATTAGGTGTTCCCAAAGTGAAGAGCGCGACATAGTTACGCAGATGCCCTCCAATATTACATTAGTATTCGACCAGCAGAATAAGCATAGCAACCAAGATAACACAGTCACTATCGATCGAAGAACGAACCCCGACGATAATTAGGTGACTTGTAACCATCTGGAAAGATTCAAATCTGGAGGCGCTACGGTGCTACGCAGCAGTTCGAGGAACGTGGGCTGCTTCTCATGCATTATCGTGCATTCCTTGCACATCTTGCCCGAATAATCGGGATCCACTATAGTGCATTCGCAGGTCATACACTTTAGAGGAACGCCCTCGGCAGCCAGTTTAAACTTATCCCCGGACAACTTCGGCTGGTTGGATAACCCCTTGAATCTTGATCTCACTATGAACCTCAGAGGGTCCCGAACAACATTCAGATTCTCCGGCCTCTCGTCCAGGCCCGGCATCTTGTGGAGGAAGGAGAAAAGTACCGGGGTGAGGATCCGATAGCCGCCGACGCCGCGGAGGGTTAAGGACGGCGGTGAGGATCCGATTGCCACCGGTCGGGAGCGATTGGATTGGATTGACGGAGGGTTTTTTTTTGGAGGGGTGATTGACAGAGGGGTTGGGAGAAGGCATCTTTTTAGAAGGGCGGAGTCTCTCAAAAAAAAAGGCCGATTCAAGGACTTTGAAAAATCATTATCAGTAATGTTTATGTTGGAGAAAGAGTGACAACATCGTTGCTTCAGTCTAATTGTACCTTTTTACCGAAGTCTTTAAAGTTTCTTTTTTTTAGAAAACTTTCAATCTATCCATTTTCAATTATGACAGTATAATGAACACAAAAAATAATAAAAATTATATCCAGATCTATGGACCACCTAGTGACGAGTACAAACACTGAAGCGAGCCGAAGATGTGTCGTCGTCATCGTCCCTTCCTCGTTGTAGCCGGACGAAGCTTGTTTTAATAGACAGTCGAAAAATCGTCATGTTAAGACCTCATAGGACCAGAGCAACCGCCGCCATTGAAGAGTAGCATGGATCGCAAGGATCCAACTTGAAGACGCACAAACATAAACGAACTACGACAAGATCAGAAAAAATCCATCAAGAACATATCCACCGGAGACACATCTCCACACGCCCACCGATGATACTAGACGCACCACCGGCATGGGGGCTAGGTTTATTCCATCTTCATGGAGGCATCATCGTCTCGTCTTCCTTAGCATGACATAAACCCTAACAAACCTTGAATGAACATCTAAAGATGGAGTCCTCCCGCTGGCAAGGGCCAGGATCCACCGTACCGCCATGGCCCTAAGGCCACTAGAGACGAGGCGGACCGGCGGCGGAGCCGGCGGGAGGCCGAGGAAACCCTAGGCTTTTTGGGGGCAGGGGGAGGCGGCTACGTGGGAGGCCCTTTAAAGTATTCCTTCAAGCAGAGTTTAGTATCGTGAAGAAGGTGTTTCCAAGATATTTCATTGTAGTTCTTAGTTATATGAATTACTTTGTACTTTCTTGAATTTTAGGTTCAAATCAGTATACCTGTAATTCTTATGAGTATGAATAAAATTACAGGTGTTTCTAAAGAAAAAACCAAACTAGAAGATAGACCTCCTACCCCTCAAAAAAAGACCTCCTAGTCAGGGTAGGCACCGGTTAAGAGCATCTCCAACAGCCGCCCAACGCGCCGCGCCCTAAAAACTATTTTGTCACGCGCTCTTCATCTGGTTTGGCGCGGCCGACAGTGCTGAATCCAACAGCCGCGCTAAAATGCAGCGCGCGCGCCGCTCCAGCAGCACGCGCGACTCGCCGGTGCATTGCCATATATTGCATTTTGGACATAAAATGGATTTCAAACATTCAAAATGCAGTGAACATGGCATATAAATTTCACACAAACAAGTTGATGAATAAAAGTTCATGCCCACAAGTTCAAAATCATGCCCACAAGTTCATCCAACCAAGTTCAAAATGCAAACCAAGTTCATGACACAAACGAAAGACACATCAAGCCTCGTCCTCGTCTTCATCCTCATCTTCTGAAGACGATTCTTCCTCCTCCGAAGATGATTCTTCCTCATCATCATCATCATTGTCGCGCACCGCATCACGTGAAGCTCGGGCGATGTTGGCAAGATCTTCAACGACATCTTCATGGGAAGGTGTGTGAGGCACACCAGAAGACATTCCGCCCATGGCGGCCGGAGGTGCACCCATGCGTCCCATGAGAGAAGCAAAACTCATGCTTCCCATGGCGGCCATGGCGGCGAGGGGTGCTCCAAAGCCACCCATGCCTCCCATGGTCTCCATGGTAGCTCCAAAGCCACACATGGCACCTAAGCCGCCCACGGTAGCTCCGAAGCCTGTTGGGGAACGCAGTAATTTCAAAAAAAATCCTACGCACACTCAAGATCCATCTAGGTGATGCATAGCAACGGGAGCATCTTTATAGTCATTCAGTTACGTTGTGACGTTTGATAGCACACTATGTGTTCCTCCGGTATTCGGGAGTTGCATAATCTCATAGTCATAGGAACATGTATAAGTTATGGAGAAAGCAATAGCAACAAACTAAACAATCATCGTGCTAAGCTAACAGATGGGTCAAGTCAATCACATCATTCTCTAGTGATGTGATCCCGTTAATCAAATGACAATCATGTCTACGGCTAGGAAACTTAACCATCTTTGATTCAACGAGCTACTCAAGTAGAGGCATGCTAGTGACACTTTGTTTGTCTATGTATTCACACATGTATTAAGTTACCGGTTAATACAATTCTAGCATGAATAATAAACATTTATCATGATATGAGGAAATATAAATAACAACTTTATTATTGCCTCTAGGGCATATTTTCTTCAAAGACTTCTTCACGGGCAAGATTGGCATACTCCTTTTGCGCCTCATTGAGAATAGATGTGTCCAAGAAGAACAAGTGCTTCTCCCATTCCAACAATCTAGTTCGCTCCTCATTGCTCACCTTCCTCTCCTCCAAAGCCACCTTCCTCTCCTCGGCCGCCACCCTCCTCTCCTCGGCCGCCAACCTCCTCTCCTCGGCCGCGGCATCTTGGTTTCTTGCCATTTTCCTCACCTCGTTGGCTTCTTTTCTTGCCTTCACAATAGCTTCCATAGAATTTTTGAGCTCATCTTCTCCTTTCCTCTTCTTATTTTCTTTTGCGTCTTTCTTGCACCCATCCGGTCGTTTTGTCTTCGAGTATGAAACCGAGTTGGGTGTTGGGCTTCTCTTGTCGTCATCACTTGATGCATCATCCTCCTCCTCATCATCATCCACCTCAATTGTTCGCTTGCGTTTGTTGCTCAAATCCAAATCATCACGTTTCTTCCATTTCTCATCATCCTTCAACACGTCATAGCAATGAGCCAAGGTAAATGGTCTTCCTTTCTTGATCTTCCCCTTCTTGGTCCTCTTCTCCTCTCCTTTGAATAAGTTAGCACTTCAAACACCAACAATAAGTATGATGAACATGGATGAAATGGCACTTACTCTATCGTCCTCATTGGTGCCACTTGGGTTCAACTTGTCAACCGCCTTTTGTGCGGCCGCCCACTTTTGACAATCCTTGTTGATTGTCGACCACCGGGACCAAAGAGATCGGTCGGAGCGGTCAATTCCACTCACGTTGCGAACATCAAAGTGTTCCTTCATCTGGTTCCAATAAGCATCTCTACTTTGATCACCTCCAACGGATGGATCCCTCGACACTTGCAACCAAGTATTGCATAGTAAGATGTCCTCGGCGTTGGTGTAATTGCCCGCTCTTCCTTTCGGTGCGTCGACAATGCCCTCACCATTCTCGTCCACCTCAAACTCATGGTCATGAAAGTGCATGCCATTGGTTTGAGACCAATGCGAATTGTTGGAGTCAACACCCATATTTGACATGTATGTATCATCGTTGAGACTACAAAATATATAGAACAATGCAAATAAGCTATCTATATGAATGCATTCAAAAAATAACAAGAACAGAAAATTTGAAAAAATACTCTACCTTTGGGGCATATCATCGAACACGTTGTGCGCGTCGGCTGCCGGCTCAACGAGTGAGCTCGCCGGCGCTTCGGTAGCCGCCGCGCCCATCACACGCCCTACAAGCTTCTTCCTCCTTACCTTCAAGGTGACGAAGCCGTCCGCCGCCTTGTTCTTCTTCGCGGATGTCTTGCCCTTCTTCGGTCGCGCCATATTGGGGAGCTTCTAGGGGGGCACGGGGCGGCGCCGGCGCGATGCTACCCACCGCCAAGGTCATTCGTGGCGGCATGAAGAGGCCGCGCGCGAGGCTGATGCTCGGAGGAGCTCCGGCGGAGGCGAGGCCAATGCTCCCCGCGCTAGGGTTTGCGGCGGCGGCGGTGGTGGAGGGGTCGCGGCTGTAGGATGTGGTGAGCGGGGTGCCGACGCGTGCGTCCATCGGGTCCAGTTTGCTGGCGCCGGCACGCACGGGGCGAAGGTGGCGGGGAGGAGAGAGTGTGGCGCGAGCGCTCGTGTGTGCCGCGCGTGGAAGCGGGCGTCCCAAATACACAGCGCGAGTTGGCGATTCGGACCGCGCGCCCAACTCCATATGCCGCGCGCGCAGTTATTGCGCGCCCGCTGGAGCCACTTTACTGGTTGCGGGCGCACTAAAATGACCAAATTTGCGGCGCGGTGCTTGTTTAACGTGGCTGTTCGAGATGCTCTAAGAAAACCGACGATGATGCGCCTCGTGCACCTGGTCTGGCCCAACAAAATACTACTGCTAACTCGTCTGGCTTCGCTGCCTAGGTGACCCGCTAGACTTGTCTAAAAAAAGTTAACCCGGTAGACTTATTCAAATCCACATTCATGTCATATGTCACCCTTCGGGCACCATGTGCAATAGAACCTTCAAATCTGCTAAACCTTTGTAAGCATATAAATGCCCGAAAAACTCACTTATCATTCTTTTCCATCCCTTATCTATCCTCTCTGGAAGATACATCTATACTTTCCAACCTTGTAATTTTATTTTCTTTCTCATAGAAGCTTCTGTTGGAAATAACGTGTATTATGGCCCCCTTCTGTCATCCACATCATCTTCGGCCGCTTGCGCCACATAATCTCTTCTCGGTGATACATCTTAGCTAATCAGTCTTGGATATTTATCTCCTCTCTTGAAGGGTCGCGTCTACTTGCCATTACATGCCTTCTGGCAAGTTCAACTTCGGGAGCTATGTCTAAGCCCTACTTTTCCTCTAGCAATGGAGCATATGAAGGTGGACTCAGCGATGACCTCATGTGAGGACGATGATTCTCCTATGTCATGTGAGGAACTAGAGGCACATGAGTCCATCATGTCGGTAGTATATGTGGTTGATAATGTTATCACGGCCGACATGTTGGTGCCTTCTTCGGAAAGCCACTTGGTTGACGACAACTGCACCAACAAGGTGGAACCACCTGCGCACTCTGATACATCTCCAATGTATCTATAATTTATGAAGTATTCATGCCATATTTATAACAATTCTATATGATTTTTGTTGGGGATATGATTACTGGAGGTAAACCGGCTCAGAGTGGTCGGGTTAGCTCCATGAAGATAGAATCCCATGAAGACGTGAAGATGGTGGCGCTTTACGAAGGCCCAAGGCCCAAAGGCGGGTTAAAGCCTGTAGATGTAAACCGACTCTGTCATGTAACTTGTATTGTAAGTTAGAGGAATAGAGACCGAGCCGGGCACATCTATGATCCAGCCTCGGGACTCTGTAAACCGGCGGGCGTCAACCTATGTATATAAAGGGACGACCCGGCCGCGGTTTCAGGAGGATAGACGACAACTCGAGAGCCAGGCAAAGCGGATTCGCTCCGTGGTCATCGAAACCCTAGCAATACCAATCACAACTAGACGTAGTCTTTTACCTTCATCGAAGGGGCCGAACTAGTATAAAATCCCTCGTGTCCTCTTGTCCGGTTTAACCCCTTTAGTCTAACCCGTAGCGATGGCTCCACGACTAAGTCCTTTCACGAGGACATCCGCCGTGACAAACCCACGACAGTTGGCGCCCACTGTGGGGCTATCGCATGATGGTTCCGAGTTCTTGAAGGGCAGCTTTGATGGACTCAAGGGATATGCTGTGGGCCGGATGACGAAGAGTCGTCGCAGCAGGCTCTACATCGACGATGCAGGATGGGGTCCCGAGGCCAGTTCAATCGAATACGGGTACCGGGTCCCCTTTGGTGGGATCCACATCTTCATCGACAAGATCAGCGAACCGGGCCCTGAGCCAGACACCTGCACCGACATCATCGAGACGGCTCAGCGTGCAAGCCCTTCCCCGGTTCAGCCCGCAGCAAGGCATGTCTTCGTAGGTGTCATCCATGGAGCGGAATATGAGGATGGACCGGCATCTGATGGAGAAACCATTGTCTGCTCTGATGACGAGTCTTCAACTGGAGAGACCGAATCGCTGTATCAGTTGCAGGACGGCCGGATTAGCGGAGGTTCCGATGGCAACAATATTCCGGACCCCCTTGATCTGCCAAACCGGGTCGCTATCTTCATGGACGGTACACAATCAGCACACCACTCATCAACCGCCGTGGCAATGCTCTCCGGTTCAGCAACAGCAACGCCGGCGGGAGCAGGAGGATCTGCGTTGCCTCCGGCTGAAGTTCTGTCTGATTTATTCAACACTTTGGCAACATTGATGGCCGCGGAGGTGGACGCAGCAGCCCGGGACCAGCACAATGCGGAGATTACAAAGGTGAAAGATCAGATAACTCAGGCTAAAGCGGACCTAGCAGCAGAGAATGCTAGGATGGCTACGGAACGGGCCGAGTTGGAAGCTCAGGCCTACCGGCTTAGGCTGGATCAGAATGCCTCAGAGGAAGTCATGAGAAGAAGATATCGGTCGCATCTCCCGCCAGGTTATGAGCCAAGAAATCTCTTTAACACGCCAGGAGCAGGAACTAGTAATCAGCAGTGTTAAACCAGACGAAGGCGCCAGGAACAGGAGCGCCGGTTCAGCCGCGCATGATGGACCCGCCTCGTCAAAGCAACATTGTGCCGCAGTATGTTCCGATGCCTCCGGGGAATTACTCCAACCCGTTGGACAACATTGTGGCCGCCGCTTCACGATTGGCAGCCCTCCCAACCGACGGCGAGTCACTAGTTGTGATTGAGGCACGACGGGCCAGAGAGCTCCTTCAAACAGCTTTAAACCAGCAGCAGGCTTATTCGCATAGTCGCGAGAGGATTCATTCCACCCCCCGCATGAGCTACACCAGGCACGTTGAGGATGAACCGGCCGTGTCAAGCAGTGCATGTCGCCGTAACTCGCCGCGAGGGCACAACCCGGCAGGTGGAGGTGCTAATGCGCAGGATGTGGTGGATCATGGTCGTGCACGTCGAGAGGCCGAATTAGCAGCTCTGCACGGAGCTCGTTAACCTACTCCGGTTCACCCTACCGCTTCAGTGGAGCCAGGCGTGGTCTTCAGTTCCTTAGGGGTGCCGTGTCTCACCCCCACTTTACGTAATGTGCGACTGCCCAAGGATTTTAAAGGCCCTCGTAAGGTGCCCAATTACACGCCGATTTGCAACCAGAGTCATGGGTTGAAAGTTATGAGATGGCAATGGAGATGTTGGATGTGGATGAAGCGGTGTGTGCTAAATACTTCACCATGATGTTGGAGGGGACATCTCGTACTTGGTTAAAGAGCTTACCGGTTAACTCCGTCGGATCATGGGCCGAGTTAAAACACCGGTTTATCCAAAAATTTAAGGATACTTGTAAGCAGCCTATGTCGATTGTGGACCTGGCCGCTTGTGTCCAAGAGGATGGGGAGTCTACAACCCATTGGGTGAAGTGGGTCTCAGCTATTCTGCATTCGTCGGATCGCATCAATGCGGACACAGCAGTGTTAACGTTGGAGGGAAATTGCCGGTTTCTACTGTTAAAACAAAAGTTAGGAAGGCTCAAACGTCACTGCAATGATATGGCAACGCTTATGGCCGCTTTGGTTAAATATGCCGATTCAGATAATACCAAAGACCCTGAGTCAGAGGAGGACAAACTGGGGAAAGGGAAGAAGAACGACAACACCAAGGGACAGCAGCATAACCCGACAGGTCATGGGAACAATGGTAAGCGCAAGGCAGACAATAGTTTGGACTTTGTGGCTAACACCAATGCTCAGGATAACGGTCCGCGTCGTAAGGGTAAACAGCCCTAGAGGGGCGGAGGTTCAGGCCCCAATCCGGAGCGCCTGTTAAATCAACCTTGTCCAAAGCATGGATCAAAGGAGAGGCCAGCTTCACATCTCTGGAAGGATTGTTATATCATGCGAGAATTCAAGAACACCAATATGTTTCAGTACGACAATGGCCCGCCCGGCGGTTCAGGAGGTGGTTTTCATGGGCCGGGTTATGGAGGCGGCAGCTCCGGTTCAGGACTTCAGGGCAATCAAACCGGACATAGCAATCAAGGGAACCAGGGCAACTGATATGACTCCAACGTATCTATAATTTTTGATTGCTCCATGCTATATTATCTACTGTTTTGGACATTATTGGGCTTTATTATCCACTTTTATATTATTTTTAGGACTAACCTATTAACCGAAGGCCTAGCCCAGAATTGCTATTTTTTTGCCTGTTTTAGGGTTTCGAAGAAAACAAATTCAAACGGAGCCAAAAACCTAATTCCACCGCCGCAACTTTCTGTATCCACGAGATCCCATCTTGGGGCCTGTTCCGGAGCTCCACCGGAGGGGGCATCGATCACGGAGGGCTTCTACATCAACACCATAGCCCCTCCGATGAAGTGTGAGTAGTTTACCTCAGACCTATGGGTCCATACTTAGTAGCTCGATGGCTTCTTCTCTCTTTTTGGATCTCAATACAATGTTCTCCCCCTATCTTGTGGAGATCTATTCAATGTAATCTTCTTTTTGCGGTGTGTTTGTTGAGACCGATGAATTGTGGGTTTATGATCAAGTCTATCTATGAATAATATTTGAATCTTCTCTGAATTCTTTTATGTATGATTGGTTATCTTTGCAAGTCTCTTCGAATTATCAGTTTGGTTTGGCCTACTAGATTGATCTTTCTTGCATTGGGAGAAGTGCTTAGCTTTGGGTTCAATCTTGCGATGTCCTTTCCCGGTGACAGTAAGGGCAGCAAGGCATGTATTGTATTGTTGCCATCGAGGATAACAAGATGGGGTTTTCTTCATATTGCATGAGTCTATCCCTCTACATCATGTCATCTTGCTTAAGGCGTTACTCTGTTTTTAACTTAATACTCTAGATGCATGCTGGATAGCGGTCGATGAGTGGAGTAATAGTAGTAGATGCAGGAAGGAGTCGGTCTACTTGTCTCGGACGTGATGCCTATACACATGATCATACCTAGATATTCTCATAATTATGCTCAACTCTGTCAATTGCTCAACAGTAATTTGTTCACCCACTGTAGAATACTTATGCTCTCGAGAGAAGCCACTAGTGAAACCTATGGCCCCTGGGTCTATCTTTATCATATTGATCTCCTACTGCTTAGTTATTTCCTTTGCTATTTACTTTGCCTTTATTTTACTTTGCATCTTTATCATAAAAATACCAAAAATATTATGTTAACATATCTATCAGATCTCACTCTCGTAAGTGGCCTTATAGGGATTGACAACCCCTATTTGCGTTGGTTGCGAGGATTTATTTGTTTTGTGCAGGTACGAGGTCCTCGCGCGTAGCCTCCTACTGGATTGATACCTTGGTTCTCAAGAACTGAGGGAAATACTTACGCTACTTTGCTGCATCATCCCTTCCTCTTCGGGGAAAACCAACGCAGTGCTCAAGAGGTAGCAAGAAGGATTTCTGGCGCCGTTGCCGGGGATGTCTACGCAAAAGTCAACATACCAAGTACCCATCACATACCCTTATCTCCCGCATTACATTATTTGCCATTTGCCTCTCGTTTTCCTCTCCCCCCACTTCACCCTTGCCGTTTTATTCGCCCTCTCTCTCTATCCTCCCTCTCTATTTGCCTCTTTTTGCCTGCTTGCTTTTTGTTTGCTTGTGTGTTAGTTTGCTTGCTTGTCACGATGGCTCAAGATAATACTAAATTGTGTGACTTCACCAATACCAACAACAATGATTTTATTAGCACTCGATTGCTCCTCTTACTGATGCTGAATCTTGTGAAATTAATACTGCCTTGCTGAATCTTGTCATGAAAGATCTGTTTTTCGACCTTCCTAGTGAAGATGCCGCTACCCATCTAAATAGCTTCGTTGATTTGTGTGACATGCAAAATAAGAAAGATGTGGATAATGATATTGTTAAATTGAAGCTATTTCCTTTTTCGCTTAGAGATCGTGCTAAAGCTTGGTTTTCGTCTTTGCCTAAAAATAGTATTGATTCATGGAATAAGTGCAAAGATGCTTTTATCTCTAAGTATTTTCCTCCCGCTAAGATCATCTCTCTTAGAAACGATATTATGAATTTTAAACAACTTGATCATGGACATGTTGCACAAGCCTAGGAGAGAATGAAATTAATGATACGTAATTGCCCTACTCATGGTTTAAATTTGTGGATGATTGTTTAGAATTTTTATGCTGGATTGAATTTTGCTTCTAGAAATCTTTTAGATTCGGTCGCGGGAGGCACTTTTATGGAAATCACTTTAGGAGAAGCTACTAAACTCCTAGATAATATTATGGTTAATTATTCTCAATGGCACACTGAAAGATCTACTAATAAAAAGGTGCATGCGATAGAACAAATTAATGTTTTGAGTGGAAAGATGGATGAACTTATGAAATTATTTGCTAATAAGAGTGTTTCTTCTGATCCTAATGATATGCCCTTGTCAACTTTGATTGAGAATAATAATGAATCTATGGCTAGTAAAATAGTTTATAAACCATAGAGAAGTTGGAATACAGTAGGTATAATACCAATATAAATAAAGAATGAGTTCATTACAGTACCTTGAAGTGGTCTTTTATTTTATTTCGCTAACGGAGCTCACGAGATTTTCTACTTTAAGTTTTGTGTTGTGAAGTTTTCAAGTTTTGGGTAAAGATTTGATGGATTATGGAACAAGGAGTGGAAAGAGCCTAAGCTTGGGGATGCCCATGGCACCCCCAAGATAATCTAAGGACACCTAAAAGCCAAAGCTTGGGGATGCCCCGGAAGGCATCCCCTCTTTCGTCTACTTCTATCGATAACTTTACTTGGAGCTATATTTTTATTCGCCACATGATATGTGTTTTGCTTGGAGCGTCTTGTATTATTTGAGTCTTTGCTTGTTAGTTTACCACAATCATCCTTTCTGTACACACCTTTTGAGAGAGCCATACATGATTTGGAATTTGTTAGAATACTCTATGTGCTTTGCTTATATCCTTTGAGTTATATAATTTTGCTCTAGTACTTCACTTATATCTTTTAGAGCACGGTGGTGGATTTGTTTTATAGAAACTATTGATATCTCATGCTTCACTTAGATTATTTTGAGAGTCTTAATAGCATGGTAATTTGCTTAAAGTCTTAATATGCTTGTTATATAAGATTAATAATAAAATTTTCTTATGAGTGTGTTGAATACTATGATAAGTTTGATACTTGATAATTGTTTTGAGATATAAAGATGGTGATATTAAAGTTCTGCTAGTTGAGTAGTTGTGAATTTGAGAAATACTTGTGTTGAAGTTTGTGATTCCGTAGCATGCACGTATGGTGAACCGTTATGTGATGAAGTCGGAGCATGATTTATTTTTTGATTGCCTTCCTTATGAGTGGCGGTCGGGGACGAGCGATGGTCTTTTCCTACCAATCTATCCCCCTAGGAGCATGCGTGTAATACTTTGCTTCGATAACTTGTAGATTTTTGCAATAAGTATATGAGTTCTTTATGACTAATGTTGAGTCCATGGATTATATGCACTCTCACCCTTCCACGTTTGCTAGCCTGTCTAAATACCGCACACCTCTCGCCGGTATCATACACCCACCATATACCTTCCTCAAAACAGCCACCATACCTACCTATTATGGCATTTCCATAGCCATTCCAAGATATATTGCCATGCAACTTTCCACCGTTCCGTTTATTATGACACACTCTATCATTGTCATATTGCTTAGCATGACCATGTAGTTGACATCGTATTTGTGGCAAAGCCACCATTCATAATTCTTTCATACGTGTCACTCATGAGTCATTGAATATCCCGGTACACCGCCGGAGGCATTCATATAGAGTCATATTTTGTATTAAGTATCGAGTTGTAATTGTTGAGTTGTAAGAAAAATAAAAGTGTGATGATCATCATTATTAGAGCATTGTCCCAGCAAGGAAAGGATGATGGAGACTATGATTCCCCCACAAGTCGGGATGAGACTCCAGACGAAAATAAATAAATAAAAGAGGCCAAAGAAGCCCAAACAAAAAAAGGGAAGAAAAGAGGCCATAAAAAAGAGAAAATGCCCAAATAAAAGAAAAAAAATAAGAGAAAAAGAGAGAAGGGACAATGTTACTATCCTTTTACCACACTTGTGCTTCAAAGTAGCACCATGATCTTCATAGTAGAGAGTCTCTCATGTTATCACTTTCATATACTAGTGGGAATCTTTCATTATAGAACTTGGCTTGTATATTCCAATGATGGGCTTCCTCAAATTGCCCTAGGTCTTCATGAGCAAGCAAGTTGGATGCACACCCACTTAGTTTCCTTTTGAGCTTTCATATACTTATAGCTCTAGTGCATCCGTTGCATGGCAATCCCTACTCACTCACATTGATATCTATTGATGGGCATCTCCATAGCCCGTTGATACGCCTAGTTGATGTGAGACTATCTTCTCCCTTTTTGTCTTCTCCACAACCACCACTCTATTCCACCTATAGTGTTATATCCATGGCTCACGCTCATGTATTGTGTGAAGATTGAAAAAGTTTTGAGAATGTCAAAAGTATGAAACAATTGCTTGGCTTGTCATCGGGGTTGTGCATGATTTAAATATTTTGTGCGGTGAAGATAGAGCATAGCCAGACTATATGATTTTGTAGGGATAACTTTCTTTAGCCATGTTATTTTGAGAAGACACGATTGCTTTGTTATTATGCTTGAAGTATTATTATTTTTATGTCAATATTAAACTTTTGTCTTGAATCTTTCGGATCTGAATATTCATACCACAATTAAGAAGAATTACATTAAAATTATGCCAAGTAGCACTCCGCATAAAAAATTCTGTTTTTATCATTTACCTACTCGAGGACGAGCGGGAATTAAGCTTGGGGATGCTTGATACGTCTCCAACGTATCTATAATTTTTTATTGCTCCATGCTATATTATCTACTGTTTTGGACATTATTGGGCTTTATTATCCACTTTTATATTATTTTTGGGACTAACCTATTAACCGGAGGCCCAACCCAGAATTGTTGTTTTTTGCCTATTATTGGGTTTCGAAGAAAAGGAATATCAAACAGAGCCAAAAACCTAATTCCACTGCTGCAACTTTCTGTATCCACGAGATCCCATCTTGGGGCCTGTTCCGGAGCTCCGCCGGAGGGGGCATCGATCACGGAGGGCTTCTACATCAACACCATAGCCCCTCCAATGAAGTGTGAGTAGTTTACCTCAGACCTACGGGTCCATAGTTAGTAGCTAGATGGCTTCTTCTCTCTTTTTGGATCTCAATACAATGTTCTCCCCCTCTCTTGCGGAGATCTATTCGATGTAATCTTCTTTTTGCGGTGTGTTTGTTGAGACCGATGAATTGTGGGTTTATGATCAAGTCTATCTATGAATAATATTTGAATCTTCTCTGAATTCTTTTATGTATGATTGGTTATCTTTGCAAGTCTCTTCGAATTATCAGTTTGGTTTGGCCTACTAGATTGATCTTTCTTGCATTGGGAGAAGTGCTTAGCTTTGGGTTCAATCTTGCGGTGTCCTTTCCCGGTGATAGTAAGGGCAGCAAGGCACGTATTGTATTGTTGCCATTGAGGATAACAAGATGGGGTTTTCTTCATATTGCATGAGTCTATCCCTCTACATCATGTCATCTTGCTTAAGGCATTACTCTGTTTTTAACTTAATACTCTAGTTGCATGCTGGATAGCGGTCAATGAGTGGAGTAATAGTAGTAGATGCAGGCAGGAGTTGGTCTACTTGTCTCGAACATGATGCCTATATACATGATCATACCTAGATATTCTCATAACTATGCTCAATTCTGTCAATTGCTCAACAGTAATTTGTTCACCCACCGTAGAATACTTATGCTCTCGAGAGAAGCCACTAGTGAAACCTATGGCCCCCGGGGTCTATCTTTATCATATTGATCTCCTACTACTTAGTTATTTCCTTTACTATTTACTTTGCCTTTATTTTACTTTGCATCTTTATCATAAAAATACCAAAAAAATTATCTTATCATATCTATCAGATCTCACTCTCGTAAGTGGCCTTATAGGGATTGACAACCCCTATTTGCGTTGGTTGCGAGGATTTATTTGTTTTGTGCAGGTACGAGGGACTTGCGCGTAGCCTCCTACTAGATTGATACCTTGGTTCTCAAAAACTGAGGGAAATACTTACGCTACTTTGCTGCATCATCCCTTCCTCTTCGAGGAAAACCAATGCAGTGCTCAAGAGGTAGCAGCAACCAGGGAGGTTATAACCATCAGGGGAATCAGCAGCAGTAGCAGTCAGGTTATCAGAGCAATCGGAAACAGTTAAATAGTGGGCAGTATCATGTCTTCACCACTAGCTTGTGCAAGCGTGATTAGAAGCTTCACAAGAGGACCGTGAACTCTGTTGAATCGGCTGTGCCTCAGTATTTGCGCTGGTCTGAGCAACCCATTTTATGGAGTAGAGAGGATCACCCACCCCGGGTTAACAATCCGGGTCATCTGGCCTTAGTGGCGGCACCTCAAGTTGGGGGGTATAAGTTCACCAAGGTGCTCATGGATGGGGGAAGCAGTATCAATATTCTCTACTATGATACCTTCCGCCGTATGGCGTTGACAGATAAGAATCTTAAACCATCGAACACTGTTTTTCATGGTGTGGTGCCCGGTAAGTCTGCATATCCAGTGGGCAAGATAGCTTTAGAGGTGGCCTTTGGAGATGATCATGATTCAAGGTCAGAAACATTGACTTTTGAGGTGGTGAAAATCAAGAGTCCGTATCACGCTCTGTTTGGGCGACCGGCTTATGCCAAGTTCATGGCGAGGCCGTGTTATGTTTATCTGCAGCTTAAGATGCCAGGTCATAAGGGGACCATCACAGTACATGGGAGCAGGAAGATTGCTTTGGAATGCGAGGAAGGTGATGCGGCTTATGCCGAGTCGGTTTGTGCCACAGAAGAGCTGAAGTTTTACAAAGACAAGGTTGATCCGGCAGATATGACCTCTTTGAAAAATCCAACTACAGAGCACGATCCGACGTTGAAGTTTAAATCGGCCACAAACACTAAGATGGTTGATTTTGTTCCTGCGATTCATCCAAGCAGTTCAGCATCAGCGCTAACCTGGATCCCAAGTAGGAAAGCGCGCTCATCGAGTTCATCCATGAGAACCGGGACATCTTTGCATGGAAGCCTTCTGACATGCCAGGTGTATCGAGGGAACTCGCTGAGCACACACTTAATATTGATCCTAAGTTTAAACCGGTTAGACAGTTTCTCCGCCGCTTCAACGAAGAAAGGCGCAAGGCTATTGGTGAAGAGGTAGCTTGGTTGTTGGTCGCAGGGTTTATCGTGGAGGTCTTTCACCCGGAGTGGTTGGCTAATCCGGTGCTGGTTCTCAAGAAAAACGGCACTTGGCATATGTGTGTGGACTACACAGACTTGAACAAGGTTTGCCCAGCAGATCCCTTTGCCCTCCCTCGTATTGATCAGATTATTGATGCTACGGCGGGTTGTGACCGCTTGTGTTTTTTGGATGCTTATCCTGGTTATCATCAGATCAAAATGGCAGTTAAGGACCAGGAGAAGACAGCTTTTGTAACTCCCTTTGGAGCCTTCTGCTATGTCTCCATGCCCTTTGGGCTCAAGAGTGCCCATGCGACTTATCAACGTTGTGTTCAGAATTGTCTTCATAAGCAGATTGGGCTCAATGTTCATGCATATGTGGATGATATTGTGATAAAGTCCAGGAAAGAGGAAACATTGATAGATGACCTGAGAGAAACCTTTGACAACCTCTGGGTTTACAAGATGATGCTCAATCCGGACAAATGTGTCTTTGGTGTCCCGGCAGGCAAACTCTTGGGCTTTCTGGTATCAAACAGGGGCATTAAGGCTAATCCGGAAAAAAAATCAGCAATCACGTCTTTGGCTAAACCGGCGTGTATCAATGACGTTCAACGTTTAGCCGGCCGGATTGCGGCTTTGAGCCGGTTTATCAGTCGTCTCGGGGAGAAAGCTATCCCTTTATACCAGATGTTAAAGAAAACGGATGACTTTGTCTGGAGCGATGCGGCTGATAAAGCGTTTGAGGATCTGAAGAGGCGGTTAGCTGAACCGCCTGTGCTTGCAGCTCCGATCGATAAAGAGCCTTTACTGCTGTATGTGGCTGCTAATGCCAGGGCTGTTAGTGTGGCTATTGTTGTGGAGCGCAAGGAGGTTGGAAAGGAATATCCGGTTCAACGGCCGGTTTATTATATCAGTGAGGTGCTTATCAAATCAAAGCAGAGGTACCCACATTGGAAGAAGCTAGTGTATGGGGTGTTTATGGCAAGCCGGAAGCTCAAACATTATTTTCAGGGTCATCCTATCATAGTGGTCAGTTCAGCCCCGCTGGGAGATATCATTCAAAATAGAGAAGCAACTGGCCGGATTGCCAAGTGGACTATTGAGCTTGGACCTCACGGGCTCAAGTATACACCTCGCACACCAATCAAATCTCAAGCACTTGTCGACTTCATCAATGATTGGACAAAGTTGCAGGCACCAGAGGAAAAGCCAGATAACACTTGTACTAACAATGCAGCTGAGTACGAGGCCCTACTCCACGGTTTTCGGATGGCTAAGGAGATGAACTTAAGCCGGTTTAAGTGCTTCGGTGACTCGGACCTGGTGGCTCAACAGGTCTCTGGCACTTGGGATTCTAAGGACCCACTCATGGCTGCGTATCGACGAGAAGTGGACACAGTGGCTGGTCATTTCAAGGGTTATCAAGTTGACCATATAGACCGGCAAAAGAACGAAGCGGCGGACGCTTTAAGTCGCCTTGGCTCTCAGCGTAAACCAGTCCCACCTAATGTTTTCCTCGACGTCCTACACAATCCGTCGGTTAAGATACCAACAGAGGAGGAGTTGGTTATTCCTGACCCGGAGACCCAATTGGTAGCAGCTTTGCATATTATACCGGATTGGACAGTCCCATACTTGGCTTACATGAACCGGGGCGAGTTACCGGAGGATGAAACCTTGGCCTGGCAGATAATCCGGCGTTCCAAGTCAGTGACCATAATCAATGGGGAGTAACATCGTTACAGCGTCACAGGAGCAATCCAGTGTTGTGTGTCTCCTCAAGAGGGTTGTGAGATTTTGCGAGAAATCCACGAAGGAGATTGTGGTCACCACGCCGGTTCAAAATCTTTGGTAGCTAAGGCTTTTCGTCACGGTTTCTATTGGTTGACAGCTCATGCTGATGCTGAGGATTTAGTCAAAAGGTGTGACGGCTGTCAAAAATTTGCACGTCGCGCTCATGTTCCGGCTCAGGAGTTGAGAATGATTCCAATCACTTGGCCGTTTGCAACTTGGGGGCTTGATATGGTTGGACCCTTTAAGAGATCCAAGGACAAAAATACTCACATGTTAGTGCCAGTTGACAAGTTTACCAAATGGGTAGAAGTAGAGCCAGTCAGTAAGTGTGATGCAGCCATGCCGGTTCAGTTCATCAAAAAGGTGATATTCCGGTTTGGCTTTCCACACAGTATTATAACTGATAATGGTACTAATCTATCAAAGGGTGAGATGGAGGAATTTTGCCAACGTGAGCACATCCGGCTTGATGTAGAATCAGTGGCTCACCCCCAATCTAATGGTCAAGCAGAGAGGGCAAATCAAGAAATTTTGAGAGGTATTAAACCCCGGCTTATGGTTCCTTTAAAGCGGATACCAGGTTGTTGGGTGGAGGAGTTACCTTCTGTGTTATGGAGTATCAACACCACACCTAACAGATCTACGTGTTATAGACCTTTCTTCATGGTTTATGGAGCAGAGGCGGTTCTTCCTAGTGACATCCGTCACGACTCGCCCCGTGTGGCAGCTTATGTTGAAACTGACAATGAGAAGGCACATCAGGACTCACTGGACCTGTTAGATGAGGAGCGTGATCTTGCAGCAGCACGTTCGGCGATTTATCAACAAGATCTCTGACGTTATCGCAGCCGCTGGGTTAAGACCAGAACTTTTCAAGAGGGCGATCTGGTGCTCCGGCTCATCCAGGATTAGACTGATATGCACAAGTTATCCGCACCTTGGGAAGGACCTTTTGTGGCCAGCAAAAATCTGCACAACGGGTCATACTACCTCATTGATGTTCGAGAGCACAGACTCACGTAAATCGGAGGAGGAGACCAAGCGGCCATGGAATATAGCTCTTCTTCGGCCTTACTATACTTGAGCCACATGCTCTTCTTGTGTACATACTTATGCCAATGTATATATTATATAATAAACCGGAGCCTCGAATAAAGCAGGGTCTCTGTTCTTTTTACATCATGTGTGAGCCTACAGGAGCTTCTACTGCCAAAGCGGCGTTTTATTAACCCGGCCTATGCGGCCGCACAGATATAAAGAAAATCACTAGGGGGCTTGGTCATATCCGAACCATCGCTGCACCTCTTGATCGGTTTAAAACCAAAAAAGGGATATCACTAGGGGGCTTGGTTGTCTTCACACCATAGCTACACCTCTTGGTAGGCTTCAAGCCAAAAGGAAATTATGTGGAACCAAAGAGAGTCTGTTGCATTAAGCACAACTCAAACATAGGTGACCACTGAGCACAGCTCAAATATTACCTGGGGGCTCCTTGCTTCTCAAAGAACAACAAGCTTGCACCCCTGTAATAAGCTATCAAGCAAGGCTTGGAAGCCAGGTGTATTCACCTAAAACCCCGGGCTATCCCGCCTCTTTAAGTAAGCCACTCCGTCTAGGTAAACCTGGTATGACCCATCAAACCTTTGAAAAGTCAATCCCATGGACCCTGAACTTGTCAAAGTTAAAACGGTGATTGGTTAAAGATTGAGAATATTACCTGGGGGCTCCTTGCTTCTCAAAGAACAACAAGCTTGCACCCCTGTAATAAGCTACCAAGCAAGGCTTGGAAGCCAGGTGTATTCACCTAAAACCCCGGGTTATCCTGCCTCTTTAAGTAAGCCACTCCGTCCAGGTAAACCTGGTATGACCCATCAAATGTTTTACAAGTCAATCCCATGGACCCTGAACTTGTCAAAGTTAAAACGGTGATTGGTTAAAGATTGAGGTCCATCTTAAAAGGCTTTGCAAAATGGTTTAACTCAGCGGCCTGGCAGCCCATGAAAAGCCTCGATTTAGGGCCTGGCAGCCCATGAAAAGCCTTGCATATTTCTTGTCTTTGCTGTTTTTTATGATAAGGGATTTATGAATATTTTCTGATAAATCGGTGTTCTTTACAACCCGACATGACTTTCAACGCTTAGTTGTCAGTACATGATCAGTTTTAAATCGGTAGTATATTCTTCCGGTCTGGTTTTTGACTAGATGTCACCAGCATTATGAGGCTATTATAGTCCAATATGGTTTCTATATGAACCGGCAAGAGGGCAAGGAGTTGACAACACTCCGGATTGGTGTTTTTTCACCTTTACCATACAAGAAGTTGGTCAGCCAACGAGGTATGTCACTGATATTATTTATTTTATCTGGTTAATATAAATCTTGGTTATCCATCCAAGTTATGTATATATTTTGGGCATCATGACCCGTCTAGTGGTAAACCACTAGGACGCTTTCAAGTTCTTATATGTAGGAACACAAAGTATAATGGACTATGCATAAATAGACCCCAAAAGTGGAACAAGTTTTCAAAATATCAAGCAACACAAGCATGCTCGATGGCCTGGCAGATAAAGGTGTTTCTTCTATCCTATTACAAGGAGCTTCAAAACGGCCCAAATTGAATAACTGTTTCAAGCAGTGGTAGGCTATAGCTGATAAACCGGTCGCCGGTTTAGGATGCTTCATCGGGACGGCTTGACGATTGAGGGTCATCTTGTGCAGTCACCTCCTCTTCATCCCTCCCCAGATGCTAGAAATCAACCGTTGACCAATCGATTCCGGTTAAAGCTTGAAACACGGCCTCTTCATGGATAAGGCTAGAGGGGTCAATGTCAGGAGCGTAAGTATGCTTACGGATTGGAGGCACAAGCTCTTCAACATCATGGATCACAGCAGGCTGTCTCTTTCCATCAGCATCGTAAATAGGTTGGAAGTGAGATAAATTGGTGTCCTCCGCCAGTTTGCTTGCTATTGGCCGCATCTCCTTTTTCAGCCTTCGCAGATCGTCATTATTGAAGTCCGAGCCGTCCTCTTTCACGCCAGGATATCCTTTGATGATATCTGCCGGTTCAAGATCCGGAATCCATGCCTTGGTCCGGATTAGCGTGGTTAGCGCTCCTGATCTTGCGGCTGATCTCTTCAGTTCGGTGATTCGGGCAGGTAGCATGGCTAGCTTCTCAAGTGTTTCCTTTATCAATGATGGCGCCAGCTTATTATATGCTGCAGTGCAAATAGCCCGTTGGGAGCCAGAGTATAGCTGTTCCATCAAGGTGTACGCCGCTTTAAGCTTCATCCACATGTCACAGCCCAGATGAGCAATGCGGGTCCCTGTTATGTTTCAGCATCAGTAAACTGGCCATTGATAAAATCTTATGATTAGACAAACTGCACGAGAGAGCACTTACCAAATACAACGGATGTCATGGCGTCAATCTGCCGCTTTAAGCCGGATAGTTCTTCCACTACCGGTTTCAGGGTTGCATCTGCGTCCTCGGCTTTTTTTATCAAACCAGCCTTTTCTGTTTCCCATTCAGCACGCTCCTTGTTGAAGGTCTCTTTCAATTTCTCCATAGTTGCCAAGGCATTGGTCAGCTCTTCTTTGGCTTTGGAAGCCTCTGCTTGTTGAGACTTCACATTTTCTTGAAGGTCTGCGGTTTGAGCATCCTTCTTATTCAGGTCGGCCTACAAAGATGAGATATATCATTAAAATAGGTTATAAAGTACCAAGCGTATAACAAGTTATGCACTTTGTACTTGGGGGCTAATGCCTATTTGTTCTATCATCAACATATTTCTCACAAGTCTCAAGTACAATGCAAGCATTATCCTTAACACTTGGGGGCTAATGTACATCTGGTCAAAGTTGACGCATTGATGGAAGACCCGATTTACCTCGCAAAGCTAACCCGGCCCTTGGGGGCTACACAGGCGAAAAACTACAGGAATATAATGATCACGTCTGATTTGCTTCAAACGATCAGTTGGTATATGGAGGACAACTTTGTAGCAGTACACGTCTTATAAAGTCCTGGTTTATGATTGTCATCATAAACCGACCCTTGGGGGCTACTTGGGTTGATGCTTAAGAAAGGAAAGTGATGAAAATACCTCGTAGCGCTCTTTCATCAAGTTCACCAAACCGGCTTCATAATCTCGGTTTGAGTGCAGACGGTTTAGAAAACCGGAGTGGAGTTCTTGAGCGCTGAGATGGGCGTAGCTTGACAAGTCAGTGCTCTTCCTTGGCACTATGTTGGGCCAAGATTACAGGACGGCCAGGCGAAGTGTGACCAATACCAGTAATGGTAACCTCCCCTTCTTTATCTCCAGCAGCTTTTTCTGGAGTTTCAGTAGCTCTCACCGGACTAGCCCGGATTGGATCTGCCGGTTCAGCATCACGCACAACAGTATCAATTTCTGGTGCTTCATCGATATTGTGATCCTGAGGGGTGGCTCATCAAAGGTAGCTTCAGGATTGCGACCTTCCGGTTCCATAGCTTGTTCCGGTTCAACTGCTTGCTCCGGTTCATGAGACGCCTGGTCTTCAGATGGATTATTCACCTGAGCCTTTTTGCTGGGTCTGGCCTTGGCTCTTAAAACAGAAAAAGATGTGAAGGTTAAGCATAGTATACAAAGTATGGAAACAATCAAAGAAGGGGTTTAAGTACTTACCCAGCTACAGTTTTGAGGGGAGGAAGTTGGGTTGATGTTGACTCGCCAGAAGATGAGGGAGGTGTCACCTGATAATTTGAATCGGACGGATTAAGAGGTTGTCGGAAATAGCCTGCCTTGGGATAAGAATTGTCAGAAGGAGGTGAGACCTCAGATCGGCGCTTTTGGACCGGGGTGTCAGGTAAACCGGCCGAGGTGACCTTTTGGCCGATGTGCCGGGTTGTGCGGCGAGCCTCGTGCTGCTGCTTCTTCAAAATAAATGTAGGATCCAAGTGAGCAAGAGGATGTGAAAAGCTTACTTTCCGGATCGCTTGACGGATTTTTTGTGTTGGCAGTGAGTCTGAACCGGAGGAAAGGACAATTACCTCTACATCGTCGGCTTGGCTGCCTTCCGCGCCCTCCTGATAAATATCATTGTTAATGAGATGCATAAAAAGGGAACCAAGTGAATCAAGTTCTACCTCAACTTCCGTTCATCCATGTCATCATCCAGTTCCATGCTGATACGTTCAGCTGCCTTCCGCATTGAGGTTTTCTTGACGGTTTTGTTTTTGGGGCGGGAAGGCTTTGCCGCTTTCTCTGCAGGTTTCTTCTTCCAGAATGGACCATCACCCTGTCTATAAACAAGCAGAAGGATATTCATAGGTTGAACAGTTTAAAAAAGACGTCGAAGATAAAAAGAAAGGACGGTACTTATAGCAGGCGGTTTGTTTTTTGTGTAAAAGGGGTTTAAGCCGGTTTGGCGGCAGACAGATTCCGATTCGTTCAAAATCTTCTTGACACCCTCAGTAACTTCTTCATCAGTTAATTGAATGTTGATGTGGCGTTGGGAGTCTTCTACTTCACCAGTGTACTCACACATTAAACCGGAGTAGCGGCTAAATGGCAAGATGCTCCAGGATATCCAGCAACGCACAAAGTCGACACATGATAAACCGTTGGCCATAAAGGCTCGGAGCTTGGCGAGTTGAGGGGCATATGAGGCTCGTTCCGTAGCACTTAAACATTGCGGCAGTGGATGAGTGTTGGAGAGCCGGTGGGCACGGTAGCCCGACAAAGGGTTCTCGTCTTCAGGGGAGGTATCTTTACAGTAGAACCATGTTTGGTTCCACTCTTTGGGGTGACTGTGCAGCTTGGCATGAGGGAATTCAACCTCTTTCCATTTTTGAATAGAGACGCCACCAAGTTCAGTGTTGGGTCCGTCTACAAATTCCGTGCGCCGGTTTAGATGAAAAAAATCCCGGAACAACTCAGCAGTTGGTTCTTCTTGTAAGTACACTTCACAAAAGACTTGGAGGTTGCATATATTGGACACCGAGTTGGGTCCAATATCTTGAGGGTGGAGCTGGAAACTGGCAAGCACATCCCGGAAAAACTTTGACCCGGGCGGTTTGAAACCACGGCCTATATGGTCAACAAATACCACTACCTCACCCTACTTAGGGGTAGGAGGATTCTCCGATCCAGGAACTCGCCACCGGATCTCATTCTTTTTGGGCAAAGTACCAATCCTGACCATTCCATTAAGTTGTTCTTCAGTAACCTGGGAAGGAGCCCAGTTGCAAGCATAAAACTGTTTGGCCATTGCAAACGAAAAGCTGAAAGGAAATAACGATTTACAAATCATTCATGGTGATACATAAGATGCGATGGAACAAAGACATACAAGTATGTAAATTGTGTAAACCGGAGGCTGATACTATAATGAATGACAAGGCAATATCAGAACAAAGGAATGCACATACTGTTAAACCGGAGTATAACAACGGAGGTAAAAGGCTTGTCCGGTTCACCAGAGGGCTAATGGTATATGATAGATTGCTTTTACAAAGGTAAACCGCCTATGTGGTAAAGAGGATACCGATTTAAGGCAAGAATGACTAAGTAAGGTAAAAACAGATTTCATAAGGTTGCACTGAAATTTTGGATCTACCGTAAGACAGGAAAATAAAAGGATTTAGACCTAAAAGGTTGATCTCGAAGCAGTTCACAAGGGACCAGATCAGTGTTTTATGCGCATAAAGGTTTGTTTTGGGAACAGAAGATAAGCCATTATGTGGAATATATCAGGTTTGAAGTTTTTATCCATGGACTAAGAAGAAACAAGGGAAGAACAGCGCCGGAGTCTCGATGAACTTCGACGAACGAGGAAACCGTAGATAGATCTACAATGGAGAAAGGAAGGGACTTATAGTGGCTATTGTAGCAGCGGAGGTATGCCGCGGTTCTCTGGTGCAACCAGGTTGATGCAGCGGCCGGCGGAGAGACGGAGGCGAAGCTCGGTAACGGCGGCGACGCTCAGGGGCAGAGATGTCGCAAGGAGGAAGAAGAAGTGAAGGAGACGAAGGGGGAAAAGGAGAAGGGCCCGTGGTCCTATTTATAAGGCGAAGCAATAAGCGCCAAGTGCGGGAATCAAGGAGCTCAAAAATGGATAGTTAATAAGGATGTCGCCTCGATCGTTGGATATTCATTAATAAAGGGAATCTTCGGCTTCAATGAATAGATGACGTCAGGGCGGTTTACTATGGATCTAAAGGATGACATGACGGCGGTTTACCAGATCTATATGAAGGTGACAGGGCAAGAATTTTTCTAAGTATTGAAGATTGACATGAACAAGTTCAAATCAATCTGGGGCCTAATGTTGGGGATATGATTACTGGAGGTAAACCGGCTCAGAGTGGCCGGGTTAGCTCCATGAAGATAGAAGCCCATGAAGACGTGAATATGGTGGCGCTTTACGAAGGCCCAAGGCCCAAAGGTGGGTTAAAGCCTGTAGATGTAAACCGACTCTGTCATGTAACTTGTATTGTAAGTTAGAGGAATAGAGACCGAGCCAGGCACATCTATGATCCGGCCTTGGGACTCTGTAAACCGGCGGGCGTCAACCTATGTATATAAAGGGACGACCCGGCCGCGGTTTCAGGAGGACAGACAACAACTTGAGAGCCAGGCAAAGCGGATTCGCTTTGTGGTCATCAAAACCCTAGCAATACCAATCACAACTAGACGTAGGCTTTTACCTTCATCGAAGGGGCCGAACTAGTATAAAATCCGTCGTGTCCCCTTGGTCCAGTTTAACCCCTTTAAGCTAACCCGTAGCGATGGATCCACGACTAAGTCCTTTCACGAGGACATCTGCCGTGACAAACCCACGACAATTTTGGTATGATTAGAATGGAACTAATTTGGACTCACGTTGTTTTCAGCACAACTACCGTGGTTGTATTTTTTGTGCAGAAATAAAAGTTCTCGGAATTGGACAAAACTTTTTGATAATTTTTTTTGGAAGAAAAGAGAAATAATGGAACAAGAACCACCCGAGGGGCCCTGCTGCCCACAAGGCATTAGGGCGCTGCTACCTCTTGAGCACTGCGTTGGTTTTCCCCGAAGAGGAAGGGATGATGCAGCAAAGTAGCGTAAGTATTTCGCTTAGTTTTTGAGAACCAAGGTATCAATCCAGTAGGAGGCTACGCGCGAGTCCCTCGTACCTGCACAAAGCAAATAAATCCTCGCAACCAACGCGAATAGGGGTTGTCAATCCCTACAAGGCCACTTACGTGAGTGCGATCTGATAGATATGGTAAGATAATATTTTTGGTATTTTTGTGATAAAGATGCAAAGTAAAATAAAGGCAAAGTAAAAAAGCAAAGGAAATAACTAAGTAGTAGGAGATCAATATGATAAAGATAGACCCGGGGGCCATAGGTTTCACTAGTGGCTTCTCTCGAGAGCATAAGTATTCTACGGTGGGTGAACAAATTATTGTTGAGCAATTGACAGAATTGAGCATAGTTATGAGAATATGTAGGTATGATCATGTATATAGGCATCACGTCCGAGACAAGTAGACCGACTCCTGCCTGCATCTACTACTATTACTCCACTCATCGACCGCTATCCAGCATGCATCTAGAGTATTAAGTAAAAAAATAGAGTAACGCCTTAAGCAAGATGACATGATGTAGAGGGATAGACTCATGCAATATGAAGAAAACCCCATCTTGTTATCCTTGATGGCAACAATACAATACGTGCTTTGCTGCCCCTACTGTCACTGGGAAAGGACACCGTGAGATTGAACCCAAAGCTAAGCACTTCTCCCATTGCAAGAAATATCAATCTAGTAGGCCAAACCAAACTGATAATTCGAAGAGACTTGCAAAGATAACCAATCATACATAAAAGAATTCAAAGAAGATTCAAATATTATTCATAGATAAACTTGATCATAAACCCACAATTCATCGGTCTCAACAAACACACCACAAAAAGAAGATTACACCGAATAGTTCTCCATAAGAGAGGGGGAGAACATTGTATTGAGATCCAAAAAGAGAGAAGAAGCCATCTAGCTACTAACTATGGACCCGTAGGTCTGAGGTAAACTACTCACACTTCATCGGAGGGGCTATGGTGTTGATGTACACTACAAAAAAATACACTTCCGTGATGATACGTGTTTGTCACAGTAGGTCGCGTTTTCTGTCATGCATGTACATCCATGACAAATTTATGACAGAATCAAGATAGTCATACCTGTGTTGTCGTAGAAGTGTTCCATGACATTGCCAAAATTATCATCACGGAAGTGTCCACTTCCATGACGATAAATCCCGCGTCACAGAAGTGCTTTCGTCAAGGGTGACCGACACATGGCATTGACCGTAACGGAATGCCGTTAAGCTATCGGGTCGGATTTTGGATCCGATAACCCGTTAACAGCCACGACCAATGCCGATTTTTCCACGTGTAAAATTCTCATTGGCTGACGGATCCACGCGTCAGCTCCGCGTTGGCACAGGTGTCACTCATCCAACGGTCGAGATGGGCCTATGATATGTTGACACGTGGACCGGCCCAAAAGTGGCCCACAAAGTTTAAATGGGCCGGCCCAACCGAAGGCCCATAAGATTTAGCGGACCATAATGGGCCGGCCCAGCTAAAGGCACACAAAATTTAGCGGACCATAATGGGCCGGCCCAGCTAAAGGCCCACACAATTTTGCAGACCATAATGGGCCGACCCAGCTAAAGGCCCACAAGATTTTGCGGACCACAATGGGCCAGCCCAGCTAAAGGCCCACAAGATTCTGCAGACCATAATGGGCCGGCCCAGCTAAAGGCCCAACATTCTCTGTCAAATCGGCCCGTCAACGGCCTGTCCTAAACTTGTCATCAACGCGGCCCATGGTCACTTCTGGCCCGCTAACAGTCCGCTAAGTAATTGGGCCGAATTACGGCCCAGTGTATTTCCGGCCTGTTAAAGGTCCGGCTTCATTTGGGCCCATTTACAGGCCATCAAAACTTTCGGCCCATAAATGACCATGACGGATTTGGGTCATATTCGGCCATGTCTGACATTCAGCCTGTTAGAGGCCCACTATAGCTTTGGGCCACTTTCGGCCTGTTGTCATTTTCTGCCTGTTAACGCCGGACGTAAACCATGGGCCATATGTGGCCCAATGTGATATCGGGCCCATTAACGGCCCATATAAAAATGACGATAATCTAGCTCGATCGAAGTTCCGGCCTGTTAAAGGCCCGTGTATTAGGTCGGCGCATTTACGGCCCATCCGAATTTCGGCCTGTCAAAGATCCGCATCGTAAATGGGCCACCATTTCGGCCTGCTAAGTCCAGTGGGTTATTTGGCACAATCAGGGCCCAATTTCACTTTCGGTCTATTAAAGGCCCATGTTTTTTATGGGCTCGAGATATTTACACCTGTAAACGACCTATTTTTACCGAGGGCCCAAATTATGTTTACGCCTGTTAAAGGCCCACTATGGGCACAGGCCTACCAGAAAAATATGAAAGCTTATGCTGATTTAGGCCCAGATATTTTTAGTGGGCTACATGCCAATTTTGGCCCGTAATCGTTTTTAGCCCAATTGGAATGGGCCTGACGAATGTTGGCATGTTGTGCTCCTACGAAGCTTTCAGCCGAATACATTACTAAGACAAACCTACACTATACAAAAATAGTGCCGTAATTACTGCAGCCTAAGGCAACATCATAAATGTTGTATCAAAACAAAATAAATTCCAACCATACAACAAAAGGCCTGTTGGCATAAAGTTTACAGTCCTTCGAGATAAAAGCACCATCAGATGTATAGAAGCATAGATCATTTGACCTGAGTGCTAATGTTTCAGGCTGTAGAATCTGATGGAGCAGCACGACCTCCACCTTTTTTCCGCCATTGCTCTTGAACAACGAAGCGAATGTCTGATAGTCTGGTTTCAAAACCATTCATATCTTGACGACATTTCTCAACCACTATTCTTGTTTCCGAAACAACGTCCATTAGGGATTGGACTTGTGTCTGGAGCACAGATATATCACTCTGTCTAGTAGGAAGATTTTGTTCAGTAGGCGATTTGGACGAGGCTACCTTGACAACCAACCCAGAATTACGCAGGAAGGTGCTTTTTGCACTGTTAGTGGAGAGATACTGATGCACTGCAGCAAGAGGTGACATTGTGCCTGTAGTAGCCTCCTCACCTTCAGGTGGTTGTGGCTGTTCAATCATTTGTTCCATAGCTTCCTGAAAGTTTGAACTTGTAGATTAGTGTGCCAGATAAGTTACTAATGAGACAAAAACAAACAAAGTAGGTTAAACGTTTATACATAACTTATTTTGGTGAACTACTGTAATACATTAGCATGTATTGTAGTCCCTACTACATAATAAGATCACTTTCGGAACATATGTCCATGTAGCATGCCTAATGTATTGTCTATTTACTCACATTCGTTGACATCTAAGGATAAAGAGACATGGTTTCAAGTAGGATGAACATAGTATGACATCATTCATATCATGGGCAAACAGATATAAAACAAACAGGCTATTTTATCATTATGTGCGCACGTGAACATAACAACTAGATTACAGATCAAGACCAAAATAATATCCTTCATCTCTTTTAAACCATGTAAGGTGAAATGATACGTTAAGACAACAGTGAATAAAAGTGAACAGAGTAACTGACATTGGCTGCAAACCAAGTAGTTAAATGAACACATGATAACCCACAAGTATAGGGGATCGCAACAGTTTTCGATAAGTAAGAGTGTCAAACCCAACGAGGAGCTAAAGGTAGAACAAATATTCCCTCAAGTTCTATCGACCACCGATACAACTCTACGCACGCTTGACGTTCGCTTTACCTAGAACAAGTATGAAACTAGAAGTACTTTGTAGGTGTTTTCGGAAGGGCTTGCAAGAAAGTAAAGAGCACGAAAACAAAACTAGGGGCTGTTAAGGCAAAGAAGCAACTAAAGTAAATATAGCGAGTGTGGAAAAGTGGTGGTGGGAGTTGCGAAATTGTCCCTTAAGCAATTGACTACTTTACTAGACCGATAGCAAGTATTATGTGGGAGAGGCCACTGCTAGCATGTCATCCCTTACTTGGAATTCTATGCACTTATGATTGGAACTATCAGCAAGCATCCGCAACTACTAATGTTCATTAAGGTAAAACCCAACCATAGCATTAAGATATATTGGTCCCCCTTCAATCCCGTATGCATCAATTTCTATGCTAGGTTGAAGCTTCTGTCACTCTTGCCCTCCAATACATAGTCCTATCAACATACAACTAACCCCATGGTGTGATCCACGCGCGCGCTCATATGATGGGCACCAAAGGACATCAACATAACCACAAGCGAATTAAATCAATCATAGCAATTCATCAACCACCAATAGGACAACGAAAATCTACTCAGACATCATAGGATGGCAACACATCATTGGATAATAATATGAAGCATAAATCACCATGTTCAAGTAGAGGGTACAACAGTTTGCGGGGGAGTGGACCGCTGTAGATAGAGGGGGGAAGGTGATGGAGATGTTGGTGAAGATGGCGGAGGTGTTGGTGGAGATCGCGGTGATGATGATGATGGCCACGGCGGTGTTCCGGCGCCACCGGAGGAGAGGGGGAGAGGGGCCCCCTTCTTCCTCTTCTTCCTTGACCTCCTTCTTAGATGGGAGAAGGGTTTCCCCTCTGGTCCTTGGCTTCCATGGCATGGGAGGGGCGAGAGCCCCTCCGAGATTGGATCTATCTCTCTGTTTCTCTCTGGTTCTGCGTTCTGTTCTGGCTCTGTTTCACCGTTTCGTATATATATGGAGATCTGTAACTCCGATTGGCCTGAAACCTTCGTCGTGATTTTTTTCCGAATATTAGCTTTCTTGCGGCAAAAGAAGAGCGTCAATCACCTTACGGTGGGCTCATGAGGGTAGGGGGCGCGCCCTAAGGGGGGGGCGCTCCCCTGCCTCGTGACCACCTCGGGCACTGGTTCGCGTTGATTTTCCTTCCGAATTTTCCATATTTTCCAAAAAGAAGCTCCGTCCGTTTTTATCCCGTTTGGACTCCATTTGATATGGATATTCGGCGAAACCAAAAACATGCAACAGACAGGAACTGGCACTGGGCACTGGATCAATATGTTAGTCCCAAAAATAATATAAAAAGTTGCCAAAAAGTATATGAAAGTTGAATAATATGGAAAAACTTTGTTCTTGCCACTCTAGCTTTTGCCAATTTTGCTTATGCCACTCTAGAATTTGACATCTCACTTTTGCCACTCTTTGCTTTTGACAATACACCACAAATGCCATTCCATGGCAAAACCGATAATTTTTCATTTCACTTTTGCCACTCTTAGCTTTTGACAATGTATCACAATTGCCACTCTGAAAATTTTGCTTTTGCCACTGAATGGCAAAAGTGATATATTGCCAAAATCTAAGGGTGGAAAAAGTGAAATGTCAAATTTTAGAGTGGCATAAGCAAAATTGGCAAAAGCTAGAGTGGCAAAAACAAAGTTTTCCCGAATAATATTGGCATGGAACAATCAAAAATTATAGATACAACGGAGACGTATCAACATCCCCAAGCTTAATTCCTGCTCGTCCTCGAGTAGGTAAATGATAAAAAAGATAATTTTTGATGTGGAATGCTACCTAGCATTATCTTGATCATATGTCTAATCATGCATGAATATTAAGACACGAGTGATTCAAAGCAATAGTTTATCCTTTGACATTAAGACAATAATACTTCAAGCATACTAATAAAGCAATCATGTATTTTCAAAATAACATGGCCAAAGAAAGTTATCCCTACAAAATCATATAGTCTGGCTATGCTCCATCTTCACCACACAAAATATTTAAATCATGCACAACCCCGATGACAAGCCAAGCAATTGTTTCATACTTTTGACATTCTCAAAACTTTTTCAATTTTCACGCAATACATGAGCGTGAGCCATGGACATAGCACTTATAAGTGGAACAGAATGGTGGTTGTGGAGAAGACAAAAAAGGGAAGATAGTCTCACATCAACTAGGCGTATCAACGGGCTATGGAGATGCCCATCAATAGATATCAATGTGAGTGAGTAGGGATTGCCATGCAATGGATGCACTAGAGCTATAAGTGTATGAAAGCTCTAACTGAAACTAAGTGGGTGTGCATCCAACTTGCTTGCTCATGAAGACCTCGGGCATTTGAGGAAGCCCATCATCGGAATATACAAGCCAAGTTCTATAATGAAAATTCCCACTAGTATATGAAAGTGATAACTCAAGAGACTCTCTATATGAAGAACATGGTGCTACTTTGAAGCACAAGTGTGGAAAAAGGATAGTAGCACTGCCCCTTCTCTCTTTTTCTCTCATTTTTTTTATATTTTTTGGTGGGCTTCTTTGGCCTCTTTTATTTTTTTGTAAAGTCCGGAGTCTCATCCCGATTTATGGGGGAATCATAGTCTCCATCATCCTTTCCTCACTGGGGCAATGCTCTAATAATGATGATCATCACACTTTTATTTACTTACAACTCAATATTACAACTCAATGTCTAGAACAAAGTATGACTCTATATGGATGCCTCCGGCGGTGTACCGGGATGTGCAATGATCTAGCATAGCAATGACATCAAAAAACGGACAAGCCATGAAAACATCATGCTAGCTATCTTACGATCATGCAAAGCAATATGACAATGAATGCTCAAGTCATGTATATGATGATGATGGAAGTTGCATGGCAATATATCTCGGAATGGCTATGGAAATGCCATAATAGGTAGGTATGGTGGCTGTTTTGAGGAAGGTATATGGTGGGTTTATGGTACCGGTGAAAGTTGCACGGTACTAGAGAGGCTAGCAATGATGGAAGGGTGAGAGTGCGTATAATCCATGGATTCAACATTAGTCATAAAGAACTCACATACTTATTGCAAAAGTCTATTAGCTATCGAAACAAAGTACTACACGCATGCTCCTAGGGGGATAGATTGGTAGGAAAAGACCATCGCTCGTCCCCGACCGCCACTCATAAGGAAGACAATCAATAAATACCTCATGCTCCGACTTCATCACATAACGGTTCACCATACGTGCATGCTACGGGAATCACAAACCTCAACACAAGTATTTCTACAATCCACAACTATCCACTAGCATGACTCTAATATCACCATCTTTATATCACAAAACTATTGCAAGGAATCAAACATATCATATTCAGTGATCTACAAGTTTTATGTAGGATTTTATGACTAACCATGTGAATGACCAGTTCCTGTCATCTCTCTAAATAGATATAAGTGAAGCAAGAGAGTTTAATTCTTTCTACAAAATATATGCCCACGCTCTAACAAATACATGTGAAGCAAAAGAGCATTCTACAAATGGCGGTTGTCTATGTAAAGAGAAACAGGCAATCCAAACTTCAAATGATATAAGTCAAGCACATGAAGCATTCTATAAAGCCATACTCAAAAGATATAAGTGAAGTGCAAAGAGAATTCTATAAATCAACCAAGGACTATCTCATACCAGCATGGTGCATAAAATAAAATTGAAAACTAAATGCAAAAGACGCTCCAAGATTGCACATATCGCATGAAGGAAACGAATCCGAAAACATACCGATACTTGTGGAAGAAAGAGGGGATGCCTCCCCAGCATCCCCAAGCTTAGACACTTGAGTCTCCTTGAATATTTACTTGGGGTGCCTCGGGCATCCCCAAGCTTGAGCTCTTGCCTCTCTTCCTTATTCTCACATCGAGACCTTCTCAATCATCGAACACTTCATCCACACAAAACTTCAACAGAAAACTCGGTAAGATCCGTTAGTATAATAAAGCAAATCACTACTCTAAGTACTGTTGCAAACCAATTCATATTTTGTTTTTGCATTGTGTATACTGTAATATAACTTTTCCATGGCTTAATCCACTGATATAAGTTGATAGTTTCATCAAAACAAGCAAACTATGCATCAAAAACAGAATCTGTCTAAAACAGAACAGTCTGTAATAATCTGAACACTCACCATACTTATGATACTTGAAAAATTCTACAAAAATTAGGAAAAATAAACAATTTGTATAGTAAGACAGTTCAAAAATAATCAGAACCATTTGACGTTCCTGATAAAAATGTAAAATCGCGCACTACAGCCAAAATTTCTGTCCTGCAAAGTACAATCCATCAAGCAAATGTAAACATCCTAAAGGAAAACCTTGGAACATTATTTTTATAATACAATGGAATTGTACAAGGGGATAATTATTTTTGTTGAAAAGTTTCTGTAATAAAGATTCACAAAGTTTCTGTGAGCATGAACAAAGTTCAAGGAGCTCTCCCACTTCAACAGTGCTTGTCTTTCTCACTTTCACTTTCCTTTTTGAAAAGTTTTGGGTTCCCCTCTTTATTTTCGTTGTTTTTAAACCATATGAAAGCACTCAACAGAAATAAATGACTCTCTAAAACTTCCGGGTTGTCTCCCTGGCAGCGCTTTCTTTAAAGCCATTAAGCTAGGCATATAGTGCTCGAGTAATGAATCCACCCGGATTCCAAGGTATATCAAAGCCAATTTTAATTAACAGTGATTTGTAATTTAGTAGTGAGCACAAAGCAACATATATCAAGCAATGACGAAGTATAACTCTCTTCCAATGCATTGTCATGTCATAAAAGAACAATTCATGCACACCTTGTAAAGGCCAATGCATAGTATAAACAGTTTCTTGCAATGTTATCATGTTGGAAACATAGAGAGGTGGAGATATAGTTCCTCTCTCATAATAATTGCAAGTAGGATCAGCAAGCACATGCATATTATATTCATCAAAATCATCATGTGCAATGGTAAAAGGCAACCCATCAATATAATCCTTAATAAGTGCAAACTTCTCCGATATAGTATAATCGGGAGAATTCAAAAAGATAATAGGACTATCATGCGTGGGTGCAATAGCAAAAATTTCATGTTTAACATAAGGAACTATAGCAAGTTCATCTCCATAAGCATAATTCATATTGGCATCTTTGCCACAAGCATAGCAAGCATCATCAAAAAGGGATATTTCAAGAGAATCAATGGGATCATAGCAATCATCATAGCAATCATCCTTCGGTAAGCACGAAGGGGAATTAAACAATGTATGAGTTGAAGAGTTACTCTCATTAGAAGGTGGGCACGGGTGATCAATCCGCTCTTCCTCCTTTTGTTCTTCGCTCTCCTCCTCATCTTTTTCATCCAATGAGCTCATAGTGTCATCAACTTCTTCTTCCATAGACTCCTGCAAAATATTAGTCTCTTCTTGGAAAGCGGAGTATTCCTCAATATATTGTTTAACATAGGTATTAGAAGCATAATTATCATAGCAATATTTAAGTATAGCAAAATTTTCAGATTTGTGAAAAGTAGCATCATACTTTTCAATCAAAGAAGCAATTTCATAAGCACCCTCAAAAGCAACAAATTCTTCAATTTGTTGAACATCATAGTAACTATAAACACCTTTAGCATAAGAAGATAAGATTCCATTATCAATAAACTCACATTGGTAGGGAAGGTGTTTCTTAGGGTTTTCAGAACAACAAGTAAAATCATATAATTCACATAAATTCCAAGCATAGCATTGCAAACGTTGAAATTGACTCCATAATAATTTCCCCTTTTCAGATATACGGTGTCGCACATAACAAGCATGCTCATCTAAATATTTGCCCTCAACTAAGATAGTTGGGGTTTCAGCACGAGCACATAGGGATCGAAGATGATCCAAGTAATAAGCTTCAGCTGTGTGATAGATTTTGATTGGTTCTTCAACCATTGGTTCAGTAGGTACAACTATTTTTTTTGGTATTTTGCGTTTCCTACCCATAACTGAAGATAGGAAACAACTAAGAACAGCAAATAAAAATTACTTAGTGATAAAGAAAACAAGCACACACGAGAATATTCACCCCACGCTATTGCTCCCTGGCAACGGCGCCAGAAAAAGGTCTTGATAACCCACAATTATAGGGGATCGCAACAATTTTCGATAAGTAAGAGTGTCGAACCCAACGAGGAGCTAAAGGTAGAACAAATATTCCCTCAAGTTCTATCGACCACCGATACAACTCTACGCACGCTTGACGTTCGCTTTACCTAGAACAAGTATGAAACTAGAAGTACTTTGTAGGTGTTTTCGGAAAGGCTTGCAAGAAAGTAAAGAGCACAAAAATAAAACTAGGGGCTGTTAAGGCAAAGAAGCAACTAAAGTAAATATAGCGACTGTGGAAAAGTGGTGGTAGGAGTTGCGAAATTGTCCCTTAAGCAATTGACTACTTTACTAGACCGATAGCAAGTATTATGTGGGAGAGGCCACTGCTAGCATGTCATCCCTTACTTGGAATTCTATGCACTTATGATTGGAACTATTAGCAAGCATCCGCAACTACTAATGTTCATTAAGGTAAAACCCAACCATGGCATTAAGATATATTGGTCCCCCTTCAATCCCGTATGCATCAATTTCTATGCTAGGTTGAAGCTTCTGTCACTCTTGCCCTCCAATACATAGTCCTATCAACATACAACTAACCCTATGGTGTGATCCACGTGCGCGCTCATATGATGGGCACCAAAGGACATCAACATAACCACAAGCAAATTAAATCAATCGTAGCAATTCATCAACCACTGATAGGACAACGAAAATCTACTCAGACATCATAGGATTGCAACACATCATTGGATAATAATACGAAGCATAAATCACCATGTTCAAGTAGAGGGTACAACAGGTTGCGGGGGAGTGGACCGATGTAGATAGAGGGGGGAAGGTGATGGGGATGTTGGTGAAGATGGCGGAGGTGTTGGTGGAGATCGCGATGATGATGATGATGGCCACGGCGCCGTTCCGGCGCCACCGGAGGAGAGGGGAGAGGGGCCCCCTTCTTCCTCTTCTTCCTTGACCTCCTCCCTAGATGGGAGAAGGGTTTCCCCTCTGGTCCTTGGTTTCCATGGCATGGGAGGGGTGAGAGCCCCTCCGAGATTGGATCTATCTCTCTGTTTCTCTCTGGTTCCACGTTCTGTTCTGGCTCTGTTTCACCGTTTCGTATATATATGGAAATCCGTAACTCCGATTGGCCTGAAACCTTCGCCGTGATTTTTTTCCGAATATTAGCTTTCTTGCGGCAAAAGAAGAGCGTCAACCGCCTTACGGTGGGCTCACGAGGGTAGGGGCGCGCCCTAAGGGGGGGCGCGCCCCCCTGCCTCGTGACCACCTCGGGCACTGGTTCGCATTGATTTTCCTTCCGAATTTTCCATATTTTCCAAAAATAAGCTCTGTCCGTTTTTATCCCGTTTGGACTCCGTTTGATATGGATATTCTGCGAAACCAAAAACATGCAACAGACAGGAACTGGCACTGGGCACTGGATCAATATGTTAGTCCCAAAAATAATATAAAAAGTTGCCAAAAAGTATATGAAAGTTGAATAATATTGGCATGGAACAATCAAAAATTATAGATACGACAGAGACATATCAACACATCACAGTACCAATCATTTCAAGGCGGGAGGAGTAAGGACTTACAACAGCGGCTTGAACTGGTGTGCTCATGCCCTTCATCTTGCTGGTGTGGCAATCCTTGAAGATTTGCACTGCATTCGGTTCAGGTTCTTTTTGGTCCGCACGGGCTTTCCTCTGTATTTGGAACAAGTCAATATAGATACGATAATATGGCACAAAAAAAGAAGAAGGAAGTAGCAGCTATTTACAAGAGCCTCGCAGTGTGCAATATAGCTACGAGATCCTGTTGTCTGCTGGAATTTCACTTTAGAATGGTTGGTTTTGTTCTTCAAACAGTTAGCCTAGAAGAAGATACACTTGTAAGGCACATACATAAATACAAGTTCAATATGTGGTCTGATCAAATACATATAGCCTACCTGATACTTTGGATCAGACCAGTGTTTAACAAGGGCTGTCCAGTCCTCATCTGTAATATATTCCACTTGAGATGTTTGGGCGATTTCATTGTTAGCCTTGCCTTCAAAGTGAGATTTTCTAAGGTGGTACCGATACTGTCGCAGAGTAGACTGAAAAACATGAGTGCATGCTTGTTTAGTTGCATCATCTTTCGGATCCAACTTGAACCTCATCAGTTGAAAAAAGAATGTGAGTCTTATTAGGAGGAAGCTAGAAAGTATGGGACACAGCAATACAATATTACTAATTGTGATGAATAACATTACTTACGGATAAATGGTCATGGAAGGTGTTAAACTAGGTATTGTCTTTCTCATTCCTGTACTGGATCCACGTTGGGAGGATATGTGCATGACACCTAACGGCAACTGCTGCCTCTGATACTAACTTGGCTAACTCTGTAGCATCACGTGGCCTTTTTAAACCTGCCTCAAAATGGATCTCCATTCTTCCTCCTTTAGATTTTGTTAATCTGTCAGGCATTATCCCTGATGTCTGTTTCCGCTTGCGCCGTGGTCCTAGTTCAACAACAAATATGGAAAGTGTTAGTGTACATCAAACTATGAGAGTACATATAAAGGAGCATGCAACTGCAACTTGACTCGGTCAGGTACCGTCTTGGTGTTGATGCTCATGAGGTTCATCTGATCTTGCCAAGTCCTGTTGTGTCAGCAGTGCTTCAGAAGTAGTGTTAGGTGTGAATGCAGCTTGGGAACTGGCCAGTTCCGGAGCAAATGAACGAGTAACTCGTTGAGATGCCGGTATAGTTGAAGCGGATGCTGCAGCTGGTGGGGCAGGTGATACTGTGTTTATAGATTTAGCCGATAGACATGGACCTTATACTGCACTATAAGTACTAGCAGAATCTCGAGGGCAGATCCTTTTCTGTTTCACTCGACGAGTAACACCATTCCCTACTATATTCTTTTCCTTACTCTTTTTTGACTTTGCCACGTCAAGCCGTACCCACAACACAAAAGAATCAAATCGCTCTTCAGAACTCATTGATGCATGATACAGACAAGCAATACTTTGATGTAAGACAACCGCATGACGATGGAATATGTAAGAAAAACAGGACGGCATGACATATTCACAGCTACGATGTGCAAACTAAGCAGAAGGATTTTCAAGAAATAGAAGTAATGCAAGCTAGACACCGTATTAAAGATGCAACCAATATTACTCTGCCAAGTTAAAAGTGTCTTGTCATAAGTGGCAATTCGAAAAATTAGAAGCAGTACAACATAGAAATCAATGCAAGATATAACCACTATCAAACTACCATGTTAAAAGCGTCCAATCGTGAGTGACTGATGCGGGATACACAACAACAGTACTTTGATGTAAGAACATGGTATGATAGATATATGTAGTGTATTCTAGACACAGAAAGCCATGTCATATGCACATGTATAACGTATAAACTCAGCAGGTGCAATTTAATCAAAATAGAAGAAATACAGGCTAGACAACATATGCAACATGAAACCAATTATCACACTGTCAACTTAGAGCAAGCACCTGTGATGGTGGAGTACGGGAGATGAACTCATCATGTAGACTTGGGACTTCAACTTCATTAGCAGTAGCAGTGGCAAATCTAGAGAGTCTCTGTTTGTGTCGGTGCGGAGGACCACCAACATCCCCTAACTTACTCTTTTCCTTCATATTTTTTGATATTGCCTTATGAAGTCAAAACCACAAGAAGATGAATAAAATTAGCTCTGCATAACTGGTTGATGCATGATACAGACGAACACTACTTTGATGTAAGGCAAGCGCAGGATAGGAGGATGGAATATATACAAAAAAGAAAGTGTTTCATATTCACATGTATGATAGGAGGATGGAATATGTATGAAAAAACAGTAAGCGGAAGGCATTTCAACAAAATTAGAAGAAATGAAAGCTAGGCACTAAAGGAAATATGCCCTAGAGGCAATAATAAAGTTATTATTTATTTCCTTATATCATGATAAATGTTTATTATTCATGCTAGAATTGTATTAACCGGAAACATAGTACATGTGTGAATACATAGACAAACAGAGTGTCACTAGTATGCCTCTACTTGACTAGCTCGTTAATCAAAGATGGTTATGTTTCCTAACCATAGACAAAAGAGTTGTTATTTGATTAACGGGATCACATCATTAGTTGAATGATCTGATTGACATGACCCATTCCATTAGCTTAGCACCCGATCATTTAGTATGTTGCTATTGCTTTCTTCATGACTTATACATGTTCCTATGACTATGAGATTATGTAACTCCCGTGTGCCGGAGGAACACTTTGTGTGCTACCAAATGTCGCAACGTAACTGGGTGATTATAAAGGTGCTCTACAGGTGTCTCCAAAGGTACATGTTGGGTTGACGTATTTCAAGATTAGGATTTGTCACTCCAATCGTCGGAGAGGTATCTCTGGGCCCTCTCGGTAATGCACATCACATAAGCCTTGCAAGCATTGCAACCAATGAGTTAGTTGTGAGATGATGTATTACGGAACAAGTAAAGAGACTTGCCGGTAACGAGATTGAACTAGGTGTTGGATACCAACGATCGAATCTTGGGCAAGTAACATACCGATGACAAAGGGAACAACGTATGTTGTTATGCGGTCTGACCGATAAAGATCTTCGTAGAATATGTAGGAGCCAATATGGGCATCCAGGTCCCGCTATTGGTTATTGACCAGAGACGTGTCTCGGTCATGTCTACATTGTTCTCGAACCGTAGGGTCCGCACGCTTAACGTTACGATGACAGTTATTATGAGTTTATGCATTTTGATGCACCGAAGTTAGTTCGGAGTCCCGGATGTGATCACGGACATGACGAGGAGTCTCGAAATGATCGAGACATAAAGATTGATATATTGGAAGCCTACATTTGGACATCGGATTCATTCCGGGTGAAATCGGGATTTTACCGGAGTACCGGGGGGTTACCGGAACCCCCCCCCCCCCCCGGGGGGGGGGGTTAATGGGCCTACATGGGCCATAAGGGAGAAGAGAGGGGCCGGCCAGGAAAGGCCACGCGCCCCCTCCCCTCCTAGTCCGAATAGGACAAGGAAGGGGGGGCGGCGCCCCCCTTTCCTCTTCTCCCTCCCCCTTTCCTTCTCCAACAAGGCAAGAGAGGGGGGAGTCCTACTCCCGATGGGAGTAGGACTCCTCCAGGCGCACCCCTTGGGGCCGGCCGCACCTCCCCCTCCCTCCTTTATATACAGGGGCAAGGGGGCACCCTAGGACACACAAGTTGATCCTCGTGATCGTTCCTTAGCCGTGTGCGGTGCCCCCTTCCACCATATTCCACCTCGATCATATCGTTGCAGTGCTTAGGCGAAGCCCTGCGTCGGTAGAACATCATCATCGTCACCACGCCGTCGTGCTGACGGAACTCATCCCCGAAGCTTTGTTGGATCGGAGTCCGGGGAGCGTCATCGAGCTGTACGTGTGCTAAGAACTCGGAGGTGCCGGAGTAACAGTACTTGGATCGGTCGGATCGGGAAGACGTACGACTACTTCCTCTACGTTGCATCAATGCTTCCGCTTCGGTCTACGAGGGTACGTAGACAACACTCTCCCCTCTCGTTGCTATGCATCACCATGATCTTGCGTGTGCGTAGGAATTTTTTTGAAATTACTACGTTCCCCAACAGGCACCATATGAACATGCAACCAATATCACTCTATCATGTAAAAAGTGTCTCGTCGTAAGTGCCATTTCAAGAAATTAGAAGCAATACAAGCTAGAAAACAATGCAAGATGCAACCTACATCACAGTCCCAAGTTAAATGTGTCTTATGGGTAAGTGATCGTTGCAGGTATAAGTTGTAAGCTACGCAGATGCAATTCAGCATAATGAGAAGCAATACAAACTAGACATCATACGGAAAATGCAACCACGTAGAACAGTTCCAAGTAAGAGTAAGCACCTGTGATGGTGGAGTAGGGGAGATGTGTTCATCATGTAGACGTATGTTCTAGAAACAGGAACACGTGTCATATTCACAGGCATTATGTATAAAGTAAGCAGATGCAATTCAAGTTAGAAGCAATACAAGCTAGACATCATACGCAACATGCAACCACATATAATAGTGTCAAGTTAGAGCAAGCACCTATGATGGTGGAGTAGGGGAGATGTGCTCATCATCTACACAGCTACGTTGACTGTCCAGCCTTGTGTTGTCTTGCGAATCTTGTTGGGAGGATGGCGGAGTAGAACCTGTAGAGACCCCCTGTTTGAGTTGCTCCGAAGGACCACCATCATCCACTGCCGGACTAATTTCCTTCAGCTGTAATGATTTTGCATTGTGAAGTCAAACTGATAAGAAAAAGGAATAAAATTCTCTCTTCAAAACTCATTCATGCATGATACTGAGGAACACTACTCGGATGAAAGGCAAACACATGATGCGAGGATGGAATATGTATGAAAAACAGGATGGTGTGACATATTCACACCTATGATGTGGTAACTAAGCAGAAGGCATTTCAACAAATTAGAAGCACTGCAAGCTAGACACCATATGAAAGATGCAACTAATATCACTCTGCCAAGTTCAAACTGTATGGCGTTTCAACAAATTAGAAGCAGTACATGCTAGAAATCATATGCAAGACACAACCAATATCACAGTGGCAACTTAAAGGTACCTTATCATAAGTGACTGATGCGGGATATGCAAGAATAGTAGTCTGATGTAGAAATAGGAACACATGTCATATTCACATGCATTATGTGTAAAGTAAGAAGATGCAATTCAACAAAGTTAGAAGCAATACAAGCTAGACATCATACGCAACATGCAACCACATATAATAGTGCCAAGTTAGAGCAAGCACCTATGATGGTGGAGTAGGGGATATGTGCTCATCATCTACACAGCTACGTTGACTGTCTAGCCTTGCGTTGTCTTGCGAATCTTGTTGGGAGGATGGCGGAGTAGAATCTATAGAGAACCTCCTTTCAGTTTCTCGGAAGGACCACCATCATCCAGTGCCTTACCAATTTCCTTCAGCTTTATTGATTTTGCATTGTGAGGTCATACCGACAAGAAAAAGGAATATCATTCGCTCTTCAGAACTCATTCATGCATGATACTGACGAACACTACTCTGATGAAAGGCAAAGTCATGATACGAGGATGGAATATGTACGAAAAAATGGACGGCTTGACATATTCACACCTATGATGTGGTAACTAAGCAGAAGGCACTTCAACAAATTAGAAACACTGCAAGACACCATATGGAAGGTGCAATCAATATTACTCTGCCAAGTTAAAACGGTCTCGTCATAGGTGGCGTTCATCAAACTAGAAGCAATACATGCTAGAAATCATATTCAAGACGCAGACCAATATCACACTGCCAACTTAAAGGTGTCCCATCATAAGTGACTGATGCAGCATACACAAGAAGAGTAGTTTCATGTAAGAACATGGTGTGATAGACATATATAGTATGTACCAAAAATAGGAAAGCGTGTCATATTCACATGTATCATGTGTAAGCTAAGAAGATGAAGTTTACACTAATTAGGAGCAATACGAGCTAGACACCATATGCAACATGCAACCAGATATCACACTGCCAAGTTAGAGCAAGCACCTTGGATGGTGGAGTAGGGGAGCGGAGACTTGGACCTTGTAATGCACTATCAGTACAAGGAGAATCGGTACAGATGCTCCGTTTACGTTGCTGCAGAGGACCACCATCATCGCCTTCCTTACTATTTCCTTCCTATTTCTTGATTTTGCCTTGTCAAGTCAAACCCATAAGAAAAAGGAATAAAATTTGCTCTTCAGAACTCATTGATGCATGATACTAACGAACACTACTTTCATGTAAGGCAGCCGCATGATAGGAGGATGGAATATGTATGAAAAACAGGACAGCGTGACATATTGACATGTATGATGTATAAATTGTAAACTAAGCACAAGGTGCTTGAACTTGTTAGAATCGATGCAAGCTAGAAACCATATGAAAGATGAAACCAATATCACTCTGCCAAATTAAAAGGGTGCCCTAACAAATGTATTTGACCAAATTATAAGATATACATGTCAATAGGCTAGAAATAATATGCAATATGCAATGAATAAAGGTGACTCATCGTAAGTGATTGATGCAGGATACAGAAGAGAGGTAGTTTCATGTAAGAACAAGGTTAACACATAGATGTAGTGTGTACCAAAAATAGGAAGGCATATCATATTCACAAGTATAGTGTGTAAACTAAGCAGATGCAATTTACCCTAATTAGAAGCATTACAAGCTAGACACCGTATGCAACATGCAACCACATATCACACTGCGAAGTTAGAGCAAGCACATGTGATGGTGGTGTAGGGGAAGTGCGGTCTTCAGGTACAGAGCTACGTTCAATATCTTCATTTAGGCTTGCTGTTTCTTGAGAATCATGTGGAGAGGATGAAATTGCATTCTTTATAAGAGTATTGCGTCTCATATTAACCCACGCGCGTGACTGTCTCATCATAAGCGATAGACGCAGGATACACAAGAACAGTAGTTTGATGTAAGAACATGGTGTGATAGGCAGATGTAGTATGTACCAAAAACAGGAAGGCATGTCATATTCACATGTATAATGTGTAAGCTAAGGAGATGCAATTTAACAAAGTAGGAGCATTGATGAGGGATACACAAGAAAAGTAGTTTGATGTAAGAACATGGTTAATAGAAAGACGTAGTATGTACCAAAAATAGGAAGGCATGTCATATTCACAGTATAATGTGTTAACTAAGCAGATGCAATTTACCCTAATTAGAAGCATTACAAGGTAGACACCATATGCAACATGCAACCACATATCACACTGCCAAGTAAGAGTAAGCACATGCGATGGTGGTGTAGGGGAATTGCGGTGATCAACTAGAGAGCTACGTTGACTATCTTCATTTAGCCTTGTTGTTTCTTGAGAATCATGTGGGGAGGATGACACTGCACTTTTTAAATGAGTAGGGCGTCTCACAGTAACCCACTCGGGTGACTGTCTCATCATAAGTGATTGACGAGGGATACAAAAGAGCATTAGTTTGATGTACGAACATGGTTAATAGACATATGTAGTATGTATCAAAAACAGGAAGGCATGTCATTATCAAAGGTATAATGTGCAAAGTAAGCAGATGCAATTTAACCAAATTGGAAGCAATACAAGCTAGACACCATATGCAACATGCAACCACATTTGATAGCGCGAAGTTAAAGCAAGCACCTGGGATGGTTGTGTGTGGCAATTGAGATCATCAACTGCAGAGCTACGTTTACTGTCTCCAACTGCTGACACTGCACCCATTAGAGCGCTGAAACGCTTAGTGCTTATCTTCGAATTACACTGGAGCGACTTCTGTCTTTTCTTTTCTGCATTCATCAACACTGCGTCAGAGCCTGAAATACCCATGCATAAAAAAACAATAGTGTGAGTATGGGTGAAGTGTGTGCACAATTAGTACAGTGTAAAGGTAGCAGATAGCAGGTCGGTGAGAAATAAATGACGGGAGACATATGATAGCTCTACAACATGCATGGCACACTAAATTACTACAGGATTTTATGAAAATAACAGTCGACTGAAAGCAAATAGGTCAGTCCATTTTTTCTGCACCGTCCGATGTACAAAGAACGGGCAGATCGCCTTCATCTACCTCCAGCAAGTTAGTGTTGACGATCTTCCTCGAAACGCCAGTGACCACCGGCCCAGTATTCCTCCCCTGCCTGCGCCCTCCCCTCGACCTCACCGCACCGCCGTGCTTGGCACTGCCCCCCCCGGCCATCCATTCAAGCCCCGCCGACCTCCAGATCGGGCGCAAGCAGCTCCTGCGCCCCACACCCCTATGATAGACACCGATGCGCCGCTTCCCCGGGGAACAGGCGGACTAGGTGCTCCGCGCGCCTAAGCGGGTGCTGCTTCTTTTAATTGCGGTTCGAGTGACCCTGAATTGAAATCCAGGCGGGCTACTAACCTCTAGCAAAGGTGAAATAGTAAAAGGGACGAAACCTTGTGCATTTAGTATCACGAAGAAGATGGAGTAAAAAGTGCTCAACTAGTTTCTTTCGTGGGATGAATACGATGTGAGCGGAGATGTAAGATTTGCACGAATAAGGGAAGAGGAGTACCACTTTCTGCTGGCAGTGTTGTGTCCTCCTTCTGTTTTTCCGACGATCTTCTTGTTGTTCGCCGGAAAGTAGAAGTTGTGGAGGACGGTGCAGCCTTGGACAAACCCATGGCCAAGTTGTTGAGTGTGGTGCGGTGGCCGTCTATCGGCGGTGGGGAAGCAGATCTGAGGCGGCGAACGACGGCATAGCGGGAACAGCTCCGATGAGGTGGACGGTTGCGAAAGTGGAGCCACATCAGTGAGGCGCACGACGGCGTGGTCGGAGTGGTTCTGGTATGGCGCACATCGGCGTCGGTGTCGTGGAGGCAGCTCTGCCTTAGCTTCAGCTGCTAAGTCCTTAAGGGCGTTGCGGTTGCGGTTGCGTTGGACGACGACGTCGGGGTACCAGCTCCAGCGTGATGGAGGAGGGCGGCGGTGGATTGGCAGCTATGGGGTGGAGGACGGAGGAGGCTGGGGTTTCGCGGCTGGTGGAGAGGGTGTTTTCGCGCCCACAGAGTATGAATGGGGAAACGGAGGGAGGCGGGGAACTAAGGGGGAACAATGTTTCGGTTTGAGATGCGCTTGTTTGAAATTTGGGGGAAGTTACAAACTTTGCCCCCATCTAAAATTTCGGACATATTGCGGGTTGGGGGTAGGACAATCATGTCAGGTGTCCCAAATGTGGGCGGGATAAATTTCGGCCGAGCGCATGGGTAGGCGCCCACGGCGTATGAATGCTTCTTGGAGGCGGTTGAGACTGGCGTCTTGGTGAAGTTACAAACCTACCCCGGTTTAGACCATTGGACATCGGGCCGATAGGCTACACGGGCCAGAGTCAGGACAGTAATTTCCTACCACCAAAAAATTAGTCTTGCGAGGTTTCGGGTGACCAGAGGCCTATTTGGCGCTTTGTTCAATATTTTGGAGAAGAAGCATTAACGTTTTCGTTTCTCTTGAATTGAACTTTCAGGATTTGTCAAACTTCACAAATCTTTACTCTTGAAAATCCTAAAGCTACGATTATTTTGGAATGGAGGGGGTACATTTGAATATACATTGTACACGATTATATATTAAAAAAATATGCAACTTACCTCAGTTCATGCATGGTTCCAGATATAATCTCCTTGGTTGCAAAAAAAAGTTAGATATGCGTATGAATATATATAGCATGTTCAAACTCACAACAAAGATTGATGCCCCCTTTTACATCTGATTTACAAATGCCATTATCTCGGGTTCAAATAGATGAATGCACTTTCTATGAATTCGAATCTTCGAAACCCCATTTATGTTGAATTCGACATGTATTCTATTTCATAGCTAGCAATTTGGAATGTATCCATGCAAGTGACAAATGTATAAAGTGCTTCACACTAACAACATGGAGTGCACTAATTAATGTTTAAATATGAATTGCAAAAGCATCCATTGCCTGTATTTCAAACTTCTCTCACTCTATGGATCGATAATATGAAATAAACACATGCACATGCTAGAATTCAATAGAGTATGGGTGTCTGATAGACCGATTTTCATCCATACGCAATTTGCAAAATTCATGATCTCATCCAAAAATAATAGTGCCATTTATATTTCAATTTAATGCGTAGAACTGCCTTTTACACGTAGATGCACTATGCCTCGCCCCGTTCTCACAAACGCGTTATATATCTCTCTATCTAATGCATAAGTACACACACTTTATATGCATCGGCATTTCTCTTTCACACATGCTCACAGTCTCTCTCAGGGTGTCGGGGTGTCTCACGCACATGCTCTCTCTATTTCTCTCTCTTTCTCACTACTATGTACCACTCTTTTCACTAATCTTAGTTGGAAAACACTATTTCTCTCACATGCATATATACACATGCACGGTCTCTACTAGCCCTCTATACGCACATATATGTGCCTACGTGTCTCCCGCACGCACATTATCTTTAGGCCTCTCTCACACACATTGCCCCCCGACACACCTCTCTCTTAGTAGTTGGCAGATATGATTTCATCATATCATTCGGTAGGATATCCCTGGCTGTTAGGCTGGATGGTAATATGAGGCAAAGTTTTACCCTAGTTTGGATTGGACCCTTGCACTTGAAGAAAGAGCCTACTCCTGGTACTGTATATTAGTGATAGGGTGTGTACAAAGTACACGTGAATACCAGGCATTGTGCATGTGTGTATGCTATCGACGAACTAGCCCCCAAGCTTGTATAACATACTAAGGGCCTAGGGTTACAAATCATATATAGTCGGCTTATCACCAGTGGGGATAGAGTCCTCCGTGACTCTGGTAGCTTCGTGTTGTACTCCGAGTCCTCCACATGGGTCTTCGTATAACATGTCTCGGTCCAACCTATATGTGGCGCAGGATGGAACCGACCCATGAGTCTTCAAGTTGACCCACCACAACTAGAAATGATGTGCCCACCACACCACACACGCAATCGGCCACTAAGAAAATAAGCATATACAATAGTACAATGATATCTAGCTCACGATATGTCTCCATATTTGTTGATGACACTGATGGACTTTACATTTGATGCGTGCTCCGTATTTTGTTGACGACACTTACGGTCATTGTATTTGAAGCGAAAGCACGATATGGTCACTGGACTTCAGAATAAGCTCATCACGGTCACCACATACATTTTGTCGTGCTAACCAACATGTGGTTGGATGGTTAGAGGACAGTGGTTTCTCGAGCCCACCAAGGTTAAAGTCCTGGTGCTCGCATTTATCTTGTGTTAATTTCAGTATTTTCCGGCGATGTACGTTCAGTGGGAGGAGACGTTCCACTCAACTACGAGGCACCTATGGTGACTTCGTAAAATCTCAAGATCATATATGCTGGCCCACTCTCTCGAAGGTGCTCATAGGGGTAGGGTTCGCATGTGTGTGCTTATAGCAGTGAGTGCTTGTGCGTATATATGAGCCCTTGCGTCTGTACCGTGTTAAACAAATACATATCATGATTATACGGTCAGTGGCTCACCCGTACAACTCTGTATTTTGTTGAGGACACAATCAATTAACCAGTCAAACGTTCCACGCGGCGCAACTAGTGTTGCACCATCGGGGCGCGTAACCGTGGGGCCCACCTGTCAGCCCGTATATGAAAGAAATAAATGGTAGTTTGAGTCTGTACTGTGTTAATAAAATAGGAGTGCATTTTAGGGTGATCATACGGTCACTGGCTCACCATACAGCTCTGTAATTTGTTGATAACACGATCAATTGACCAGTCAAACGGTCCACATTCAGCAGCGCACATTACCATAGGGCCCACCCGTCAGCACGTATATGAAGGACAGAAATGGTAATAAATTAGTGGTCGGTGGGTATTCGAAGTCGTGAGACCTCTGGTTGGCAGTCACCGGCGGTTGGGGGCGTTCATTGGGCGGTAGGGTGGGGATCCCCGGGGGGGGGGGGGGGGGGGGGCTAGAGGGATGGCCGGTGCAGTGGTGGACCAATGGTGGGGAGTGGTTTCGGGGAGGGCGGGCCGGCCGCAGGCAGCGGGGGCTGGCGGTTCGGCCGGTGGTGGCTGGCTGCTTAGGGGGGTGGAGTTTGATGATAAACTGGAGGCCCTTGATTTCGTATCCAACGGCTGGAAAATCTAATGACCAGAGATGAAAAAGTCAGTCGACTGACATGTAGCCTCACCCCGCACGTACACATGCACGCACGCAAGACACGCACGCATGTATGCATGCAACACTGACACATACACATGCATGCATGCTGGCGTGCAACACTGACACGTACACATGCACTCACGAACACACGCACGTACGCACCCATGCATGCAACACTGAAACGTACCCTTGCACGCACGCAACACTCGCACTCCTGCATGCACACAGCACACGACGCAAGACACATGCTCAACCTATACGTGCATGCACCCTTTGTTGAGGACATGGATTGTTACGGGTATTAATCAATCTTATCTGTGATAAGCAGAACATTGATGTTTGCAGCGGTCTTTATGAATCACAACGTATCGAACGGGCTATCAACATAGTAGGCTTATCTACATGAAAAAGATGACGTCACACTCAATGAACAATCATCGGTTTATGAAATGCCCGCTTCTGACCGCCCTGGCCCACCAAAGGTTCCTCTGTTGTGTGTTGTCTGCGTCGGGTCACTGACATGCAGGCCATGCACCCAAAGAGCCCACACGTCAGTGGAAGAACGACACGGTGTCCTAGGTTAGAGTCGAGGGCGCCACTCGCGGCATGCCCGGCTGAACACGCCTCCATGCCGCATTCAAACGCCTCCATGAAACCCGCCCGTGTGGAAGCCGAGAAACCCACTCTGGACACACGTCCATTCATGACCGGGCCGGCGTTAAACGCAACGCCGGCCGAGCTCCTCCCGTCCGCCGTCTATTTAATCTCCTATTTAAACGAGGCCAAACGCCGGCCAAGAATCGCACACCTCCGCCACTCCCCTATCTCCTCCACCATTTTGTCCACTCTTACAATGGCTTACGAAGAGTAGTTATTCCGCATCCAAGCCGGCTGGGTAGCCCGCCGGATACGAGCTATGCAGCTCACTGATCCACCTACCTCCCCTCGCCCAACGAAGCCAGTTGTCGCCCCAAGCCGGCGCGCGGTTCAGCAACTCACCGCTCCAGGCCAGCTCGACGAGGAGCGGCGCACAGGCGTCGTTGCTGCCGTCCACGCCGCCGCCTCGTACCGCGTCTCCCGTTTCTGTGGCCGAGACTCCCATGCCGGCGGTCGCGCCATGCAAGCAACGACAGAAGCCGGGTGCACGGAGAGCGACGAGTCGGTGGCCAGCGCCTCCGCGTCCGCCGCCATCATCGAGGAGAAGTAGAACACGGGAGGCCGCCGCCGCTTGGGTCCCATGAAGGCCATCGCGGAGGCGACGCCGGCATACACAGCAGGTGTCTTGCCGGATCCTTTTGTTGTGAGGACCTTCGTCGACCCCGCATGGGCTCCACGGAAGAGGGGAATGTTAGGATGAACTCGAGCCGGTGCCGGCCATGGCGAAGTAGTGGCCGGTGATGAACTCGAACTGGTGCCGGCCACCATCATCTTCGGCACCAGCCAATGATATCAGTTGGGCAGTGGGGAAGCGAGCCGTCCTTTGCGCTGAAGCATATACCTCCGGGGCTCCCGGCAGTCCGGTGATCATGCTAACGAACATGTTGAACACAACTCGATCGGCGGGCGACCATTTAGGCAGGTATTATATACCTGTGTTGTCCAGAACTAGCACCGCGTAGTTCATTTGAATGTAATGAAATCCATCATGTTTGTATGAAAATCCGGTATTTTATATGATTTCCATCGTTGTTTATATGAAATATCAGTTTGTCTACGTGTTTGCGTGAATTTCGTCCGGTTGGTTGAGTTGCTGTCATAATGTGTGTAGCTACGGTTGGATGGCATAATTTGCGGGTCGCCGGTCGGTCTGCTGGCGGCTCAGGCGGCGTTGTGGGACAAAAAAACACAGCTCGTGCGAGCTCGTCCCCAACGTGTGCGCTGGAGGATGCATGACAGTATGAGCACCCGAGCCATTCCTCGTTCATCGGTGGCAAAGGCACCGGTGGACAAAAGGGTCGCCAATATTCTGGCTACCCCGGGCAAGATCCAAACAGCTCCTCCCAACAGATTCAAATCCCTCGTTCGCCGTGGAATTTTGCCATGTGTTGTTTTCATGGACTAGCAAGATGCCTGTGCATTGCACGGAACATCAAGATGCATTTTTTTACAAACTCCCGCATGCATGCAAGGGATAATTAATGTCCTCCTTTTCTAGTACCAGGAGGCAAACACCAGTAATATTGCATCGATTAGTGTTAGTGGCCTTGTATATCTGCAAATTGTAATTTTGATAGTGTCCCCTTGTATAGAAAAATGGAGGGATAAAGATGAGAGATAAGGTGAGGAGGAGTGGGGCATGGTGGTGACTGGTGGTCGGACTGGGCGGAGGCATGGGGATGGACGGCGCATTATGTCTAGGTTTGTATCTCTCTCACACACACCCACGTAGGTGGGGGACGTGCACGAAGAGAAGAGGTGCACGCGCGGCGCACGTACTCCCGTCTCTTTCCCAACCACACCCGCGCGGGTACACGGTGAAGCTCATTTCTGTAGGAAAAAGGCAGCCCACATGGGTAATTTGGCACGTGTACTGGTTGTCCACTTGGTGGAGGGAGGATCGTCTACCACGGGTGAACAAACAAATTGCGACTTGACGCATTATGTTAAATTAAAAAAAAGGCAAACCATGTGGGGCCTACCTTAGAGGCAAGGCTCTATATATTGGAGTACTTTTGATGTGTCATGTCAACTCGCAGAACGAGGAGAAGCTTGCTTAGTACGCCGTCTCCCCCGCCCACGGGCGCGGTGGCTCGCAGGATGAGGTGAAGCTTGCTTACGAGTAGTAGTAGTAGTAGTAGTAGTAGTAGTAGTAGTAGTAGTAGTAGTAGTAGTAGTAGTAGTAGTAGTAGTAGTAGTAGTAGTAGTACTGTACGCCTTTACGCCCGCTCCCTCGCCCATGCGCGCGGTGGCTCGCAGCACGAGGAGAAAATTTTACTACTCCCTTCGTTTACTCCTCGTCCCTACTACGTACTTTGGTTAGTACTCCCTCCATTTACTTATACAAGGCCACTATAAAAAAATACATATTGCATCTATACAAGGCCACAAATAGTAATCGAGACAAAAGTTACTACTCCCTCTGACGGTGTCCTGGACTATGGGGTACTCACCACGTCATCTCCCAATCTGTTAGATTGGGTCGAGGACCCCCATGGCCATATACTCATGGGCCAGTTCGGACAGCTGCCGCATACAAGGAAGATTTCACAAGACTTGGCGATCAAGACAAGGACTCCTCCCCACCGGCGTATTCGGCTAGGACTCTTGTTATCCTAGGCCTCTGGTGCATTATATAAACCGAGGCCAGGCTAGTCGATAGATCATATACATACAATCATACCATAGGCTAGCTTCTAGGGTTTAGCCTCTCCGATCTCGTGGTAAATCAACTCTTGTAATACTCATATAATCAAGAATAAATTAAGCAGGACATAGGGTTTTACCTCCGTCAAGAGGGCCCGAACCTGGGTAAAACATCGTGTCCCCTACCTCCTGTTACCATCCGCCTTAGATGCACAGTTCGGGACCCCCTACCCGAGATCCGCCGGTTTGGACACCGACATTGGTGCTTTTATTGAGAGTTCCGCTGTGTGATCGACAAAAGGGTCGATGGCTCGCCTGCAGATCAACCGCGACTTCGGCATCTTCGTCACCAACTCGACTGGTCACCTTGGTTCAACCAAGAACTGCGCTCCGTGTTCGGATCACCATGTTCGGACGAGGGCCTTCATAAAACATCAACTCCGATCTCTATCAAGATCACAAAGGAATCATCCATGGAGCTCGGGGGCTCAACGTCAACATTGCCCTCAAGCGACCGTGCTGTTTTTCTGGACAACGAACTCGTATCTGCCGCCACCACCTCCTCGAGTATCACTTTGACGATCGCTTTGGTGGAATTGTGTGGAATTGAGTCTACAACAACCCTGGAAAATTTCGTCGAGTTTCGATGGAGGAATCTCTGGCAATTCACGATATACCGGAGCCCTGTCAAATCAGGACAGGAATCTGGATGAGTTTAGGGCGTGGTGTCCAGCTTCTAGTTCGGACGTCCTTTGGAAGATCCAACCGTTGATCGGATGAGGAATTCCTATATCTATCACCTCTAAAAATTTCAGCTCGATCCGACCATCCAAACTTCGGGAACCTTCTGATAAGTGCATCACTTTTCGGATATGTTTTCTGCGCGAAAACGAATCCGATCCGAGTTCGTCTTTTTTATGAACGGGATTTCGGACATCCCTTTTGAAGGAAGTTTTGTATGGGGTATTGTGTTTTGTTCCCGAACACATCCCACTAACTTTAACATCTTTTGAACATGATATTCAACATCATGCTGGTGTCAAACCAGTCCGGTAATATTACTCCACGGCTGCCAACCTGCGCTAGACACGTCGTCACTTCGTTGAGCCGAGCTCAACTTCTTAGGACCATCATCTCGGCAAGCCGAACAAGAGTCGGGCATCGCGAAGGATAAATCATCACCAACATTGCCGCCCCACGGATTACACGGAGCGGGCATACCGGCATCGCCGCACGGTCGCTTCATCAAGCCGGCATCGACCACGTCACGACCTGCATCGACATGGCCGCACCACATTGCTTCTTCAAGCTGGTGTCCATCACGCCGACCTACTTCGACTCATCGGCTGACATCGAGGCTTCGACATCTTGGCTGGATCGGGGGCTTCGCCATCTCTTCATCAACCTACTCCGGACACTTCGGCGTCACTAGCCGACCAGCTCTGTCACGTTAGCTGGGCCGAGGGCTTTGCCTCGGCGAGCCAACCTTTGCCAGCATTGTCATGCCGTCGTTTTATCGCCCATCAGGCAATGGGTGTGCGGAGCGAGTCCCAATTTTGGGAATCACCTTCCTTCGGATTGCTACAACAAATAAACCAGGTGCTATTAATCCCAGTATTTTTTGCTTGTTTGGGTTCATTTTTCCCAAGGAATTATTACTCTGGTTTGTCCATCATATGTACATAGGTCTATCAAATGGTGGCCGCATTAACGACAGTCGCATGGTGGTTCGGTCAGTTTCCGTACATAGTCCGGCGAACGCCGCATCCGGAGCTCGGACCGACCCGCGAATTCAGGCTTTGCCACGCCTTTACCGCATCACGCCGACACCCTGCATCGACATTGACTTTGGCGCCAGGCCATATTTCTTTTATTACTCACTTTGCATAAATTATTTATTATGCAACGATTTTTTTTAATTATCATTATTACTATTATCTCCGGTTTGCACTATTTTTTGTGCATAGGAAAATGATCCGGGGACTTCGGCGTCACTCTGCCGGTCTGCATTGACCATGCTATGTCACCACTTCAGCGTGTCGAGCTCTCCGCTCCACCACCTCGGGACCGGCTTGGGGGATGGAACCTTACCCCGCATCAAGCTCGGACCGCGTCATCAATACCGAACACATTAACCACCTAAGTCACTTTCATGCTTAGAGCTTTAATTTTTAACTTGTGTTCGGTTCGACCAAGCATTATACTTTTTTGGAAAAAAGTTGCTTGTAAATTTTTTTTGTCCAAACTTTGTTTGTGACACACATATTCAAATACCCCGTTTATTTGGGGGCTTCCTTTATGAAGCTTTTCCTCTTGCATATGAATATACTTGTACGGCTTCGTTCCTTGTTCGTGTATTACGCCACAATATGCACCATATTGACTTAAGCGATTTGCAAGCTGGGTTGCCTGGCTCCTGTGCTTACCCCTACATTCCCGATTGTTCGGCTAGGGAGTAAAGGGAGCACCTCTGCGATTGTCACGATCGGGTCCTCCAAGCTCTGACCTCAGACTAGGTGAAGCCGAAAGCTAGCGCTCTTATTGTTTTCAATCATGGTCGGCACACAAAGGAACTCATGAGTACAAAAAATCTATTGCACAAGTCTCATAGTAATAATGAGCACCGAAGAAAGGTATCGGTGGGGGTACTATTTTCTTCAAAGATGCTTCTTACACTTCGTCTGTAATATAGCATAAGTTCCCTGAGCGCGCTTTGTCTATTACAGCCTTATGGCCCGGTTGCCTGGTTATCGGAAACACTGTCGATATTCTCAACAGGTGGAGTACATAACACTTTTCGGTCCTTGACCGAAGAGGGAGAAGCCGACGGTCGGTTAAGACGCGTTTAAAGTTCGGTTGAACAAATATATGATATAAGTACTTCGGTACATACAATCATTATACATAAAATCTTTTACCCAAGTCACTTGGGGGCTCTTAAAATTTATATGAGCTATTTTATAGTAAATGTGTTTTCTTCTTGGTCGTTGCAAAGTCTTTTTCTATCGCTCCTTTTTCGACGTGAGTGTGTGGTCAATAGCCAGATAACCCATTTTCTCTCTAGTGACCGCTCGAGTTTAGTTCGCTAAACTGGTCTAACGAGAAGCACTCCGCCTTCGGGATAGTAGGCTGACCCGCTAGAAGTCTTGAGATCGGATGTGTAATGTTAAAACACGACAGAAGCACTTTTTTTTCTAAGACAAATTTTCGGATTGGCACCGAACACTTGATCTTGTTCGGACGTCAAGTTTTTACTGACGTTTTTTGGTTTTCCAAGCTTATGGCACTTTTAAACTATTTGTGTGTTTTCAGCACAAGTCTCGCAGTGCAATGCCGGACACCTTTATAGATTCGGCAAAAATATTCTCGGATATTGCTATATATGCATCGGTTTCGAATTGTGTCCTCGGTCAATAGTTGGGTTGCCCGGCTCCTGCACTTGCTTCCTACGTTCCGCTTTGTTCGGCTAGGCGTGCTAAGGGAGAACCACTGCAATTGTGCTTCCAGCTCACACGGTTAAGCACCTCAGTAGAGAAAGCCAAAAATCGACTGTCACAATAAGCATAAACTAGTCATCGATCCGATGACTGTGTTAAATGATGGGCCACTCATAACAATGGCCGAAGTGTTTACGGCTTGACCTCGACTGTCGTCGAACACTACCGGGGGCTATTAACTGGCCTCCCAAACTAAATCCTCGATATTTTGCTCTTACATTAGAGTTGAGGTTTCATGATCATGCTTAGCATGACAACCCAAAGAAAGGAATCGATAGCGGGACTATTTTCTTTGTAAGACATTTCTTATGTTAAACAGTAATATAACATATCTCTCTGCGTACCTTTGTTTATAAAACCGTATGGCCAGATTGCCTTGTTTGTCATAAATCTTTGCCCTCATAAAGGCTTTATAAAGTAGGACAAACACTCCTCGGCTACTGGCCGAGGAGGTGGAAACCGATGGTCGGTCAACAAAGTTTTGTACAATGCGGATCCGAGCATTAATGACGTAAAGTACTTGGATACATAGAGTCATTACACATAATTTGTGATTTTACTATGGATATTGATCCTTAATTCGGCCACCCGTGCCCGCATTAAGACTCGGGGGCTACTGGGCTTCGGGCTTATTATTTAAAAACATTAAAGGGGCACATCGATCCCCTGATCTGGTGTTGCCGCCCCACCAGTGTCTCGGGGGCTATTGCATTGCCTATTCAATGCAGAAAATTTTAAGTGCAATACAGTTGCCGATGAGATTTTGATCCTCAGGTTGGTCGGCCGCACCCAACCTGAGTCTCGAGGACTAAGCACGCCGCTTTTTGTGTCCCGAAGTATTCTGCCGAGCTAGGACTTGATCCTCAAGCCGATTTTGCAAATCAACCTGAGTCTCAGCGGCTACTGGGATCAGCGGTCTTACGTCATCCTTCAGGTGCATCTCGGGTTTTAGACCGATACACACCTTGAAGGCTACTGGCTATATATCTCGACAGAGAATAAACTGCACCAGTTAAAAATATTCACAATAAATCAGCCCGCGGTCGGGGTGGTGCACCACCTTGGAAGCAGTCCGGCATAAAGCTCGGGTGCTAGCGGCTAGCTCCATAGAGGGCATTTCCGGCATTAAGCTCGGCTAAACTCCTTTAAATTTTTTGAACCAAGGTGATATGACACCTCGGATATAGTCCGGCGTTGGAGCTCGGATACATTCCGGTGTTAGAGCTCGAAAGCAGTCCGGTATTGGTGCTCGGCTGCAAAAAATACCTCGAATGCAGTCTGGCGTTAGAACTCGGACGCAAGAGGACACTGCCTCCCGGGAACAACTTCAAACCCGAGGTGTGGCATAAAAATAACAAGGCATTGATAAAGGCCGGAAACTTAAAGGGGCTCCTCGGATACCCGACGTGTAAACTCGTTGAATGCATTTCGGCGATCCTCAAGATCGAAGATGAGAAGATTTGTTGAACCAGTTTTCAAGACCGACAACCGAAGATGAAGAACGGTTCGGAAGAATCGAGGAGCATCCCTAACTTGAAGACCGGTTCAGGGGGGCTACTGACGGTGTCCTGGACTATGGGGTACTCACCACGTCATCTCCCAATCTGTTAGATTGGGCCGAGGACCCCCATGGCCGTATACTCATGGGCCAGTTCGGACAGCTGCCGCATACAAGGAAGATTCCACAAGACTTGGCGATCAACACAAGGACTCCTCCCCACTGGCGTATTCGGCTAGGACTCTTGTTATCCTAGGCCTCTGGTGCATTATATAAACCGAGGCCAGGCTAGTCGATAGATCATATACATACAATCATACCATAGGCTAGCTTCTAGGGTTTAGCCTCTTCGATCTCGTGGTAGATCAACTCTTGTAATACCCATATAATCAAGAATAAATCAAGCAGGACGTAGGGTTTTACCTCCATCAAGAGGGCCCGAACCTGGGTAAAACATCGTGTCCCCTGCCTCCTGTTACCATTCGCCTTAGACGCACAGTTCGGGACCCCCTACCCGAGATCCGCCGGTTTTGACACCGACACCTTCCTTTCCAGTTTATGGCTCAGTTTCAAAATCTCTCCAACCAAGGTAGACGGAGAGTGGTCGAATTAATTTCGTAGTTTGCACAAGTAATTAGTACGCTCGTTTTTCTCAAGAAGTTATGTTTACCGAGGCATTAATTAGAATGAAGGCATGAATGACCACTAAATTTCCATGAACTTGTACATGCATTGGTTAGTTTCCTCTTGACACTGCTTGCGTCGGGTGATCTAACGCACCTCAAAATCCAACATGTAATGGTACTACTACTAGTATAGTAGAATTGAGACTTATCAAACGGAAAAATGAATGTTTTTTAGATGAGCCCTATAAACCCTAGTGGGTACGTACTCCGTAAAAACAGATTTTTCCAAAACTAAGTCGCTTCCTTTCATGAATTCTGTAGTATACTCCTCCGTCGACGCTCCCTTTCATGAATTTTGTACTTCCTGTCGCCGACATGTGGGACATATAGCAATCGGGTCGACGTGTCAAGCACCAAATAACAGTGCAGAACAGCAGGGGGACGCACCCCACTCGTACCGGCCCAGTAGTAGTAATGAGCAATGAGACGTCAAATCACAATGCCGCACCTTCCCAGACGGACGAAGCAACCATTATTTCACACTTCGGTTCGCCATCATCTCAAACCACGTAGTATTACTTCTGCCTCAAGAGGGACACACGCATCGCCTTGGTACATCATGACACGTGGGACCGCATGACAGACCATGCTCCCCCGCCGATCGCTCGGTAAAATCACCTCATTTTTACTATACTTCCTCCGTATCGGTTTACTACATGGCATGCACGTCGTTCTAGGTTGAGAATTTAACTGGCTATATATGTGATGAACAGTACTCTAGCCTTTTAAAAAATGTATACTTTTGTACAGTAGTACTATCGATGGATTGCACCATGGAGCAAAAATTGAAATTAAAAAAAAGGTGGTACATATAGAGAGCGCTCGTCACCAAATTATGCATATAGTACTATTAAAAAAGCTAGTACGTGCTTAATTGGGGTGCTAAATTCTATTAAAGAAATACTAGTAGTATGTACATACTAAAGAGTTAAAGTAACAAGAAGAAACATAACATAGTTCTGCTGGGGGCTCAGCACAACACACCCCTCAAATTAAACTAAGCACACCTGAAATTAAACTATGCAACTAATCTGATAGACACTGCATTAGAAGTTTAGAACCACCATGAGCAACGACACTGCCACCTTACTCGGAGTCCTCGTCCACGTCCTCGACTTCGTCCTTGTCCCTCTCCCTCTTGGCCGATACTTCTTTGCTTGAACCGCACACTTGGCTGTTGCTCTTCATCCAACCCTTGTAGATATTGACGCAAAGGTAGCCATCCATTGCAGCGTAGTGGATGTGGTCTATATCTAGTACATTCCGCTTCCATGCATGCCGATGAAACGTGTATGGAGGTTTCTCCAGTTTACCGTACGAAGGATGAACCATGGCTCCTGCCAGGGTCAGCATAGAAGGCTGACGAGAGGACACCAGCTGATTCTTCTGGAGGTTGAAGGGGTTGCCTACAACAAAACCTATCCGACGCAGGACATCCCTGTCGTTCTTAAAGTCTACAGTAACGAATTTCACTATTTTGTCCTTGAGGAAGTTCTTATAATCCTGGCACTCAACGTCGGCATGGCATATGTGGTAGACCAAGCAAACGTTATGTACGCAAACCTGGATCACGGCGGGCTTCTTCCTCTCTTCGTCCTTTAGATCTTTCTCTGGTCCCAGGACTGTGGTGTACTCAACATATAGCCCAGCGACCTACTCATCATCTGAGTTTTCGAACATGCGTCTGAAGCAAGAAAGGCATCCTTTCACCGTCGCGGAAGAACGGGTGTAGATGACGTCGAACTCATCGCCGGTGATGGTTCTAACCTTGTACTCATCGCCGATCGTGGAGATTTGGGACGCCATGGATTTGGGAGGAGGGTTAGGATTAGTGGAATTGCCGTAATGTGAATGGATGGGACGACTAGGAGTGAACTGTCATAGTATTAAAGGACGTGCGGGGACGAGTAGGAGCGAACTGCCAGCGTGCGAATGGCAGGGTAGTGGCTTTCCATTCTCCCATTATACGGGCTTCCGAGAGCCCTTGGATCTGAGATCGAACGGTTGCATGGCATGATTCTAGACCTATGGGTGAATATCCTATCCTGGAGGGTTATTCTGCAAATTTTCAGCAACTTAGCATGTGACCGTTTGATCTCAGATCCAAGGGCTGCCAGCAGCCCGTATCATGGTCGCGCCTACCACGACCGTCGCATCGCTCGTGCGGTCGCGCCCTTGGAGATTTAACACGGTGTGTTAGGCTATCTGATGTTGGCATGTCATACATAGTCATCACTTAGTCACTCATACTACAACAAGGTTGGCTATAAGGTTGGCTATAAGTGTATTTTTTTTACTCCTCTCTCTCTCTTTCTTCGTAATGGAGGTGGTCAGGAATCGGGAGACTCACGCCGGTCATAGCGCTGCAGTTAAAATGATAATGACAAGTTAAATCATGGGGACCCACCTGTCCAGCAGTAACTCGCTGTCAAATCACACAACCCTACGTTTGCAGCAGCCTACTCCCTTGTCTTCTCGCGTCTCTATCGAACCGACTAGGCGGAACTGCCCCGCCTACCGCGCAGGAAAAGCCCCACCCTCGACTTTTAAATACAACTACATCCGCTTAAGAATCCAATGATATACTTTTTGTGACATAGTAACTCATATTTAGTTAGTCAAATGGATGACCTAGAACTACGTGCAGGCCCTATAAACCAAGACGCCTAAAAATAAAAAAACCAAGACGGAGAGGGTAGTTTAGCACGTATCTTTTTAGATCAATATAGTCAGGATTCACCAAGGAGCAAAACCAAGTGGTAGGCTGCTCGTGTCGTGTTGGCGTAGCAACTCAAGCAGGGTCAGTCCGCACACGAAATGGCGACACACTTAACAGGACCCCTTTGGCCGACATGTGGCTCATCCACCGTCTTGTTCCATGTGTGATGCACCAAATTACAGTTCGGAGCAGCGGTTGGAATTGGAGGCACCCCGGTCGTAGCGCCACAGTAGTAGAAAATGAGCGATGAGGGGTCAAATCACAAAGCCCCACCTTTCCCGCATTAAGCTGGACGGATGAAGCAACCATCATTTCACTCTAGGGCGCAAGAGCATAAAGAAAAGAGAAAACAATGATGCGTGCGGCAGCTACCTAGGGCACCCTAGGGTAGGGGTCTCCACTACAGATCCTTTTTTTAAAGCGCCTCCACTACAAATCGGCTTCTCCCTTGTCCTCTTGAAGAAAATCGATGATGAGTGCGGCGGTAGGGTTTGTAAGAGTACTACGGCGTGCGGGGCCACGTCATAGTAAATGGGTTCAAGTCGACGCCTTAAATATGTGTGGGTCGCTTGGTTTTACGGGAACGATGCAGCATTTTGGGTTCGGGGACCAGTGGAGATATAGTACATACAAAAAATTGTGGACGTAGGTTCGACCGAAAGGCAATGATGCATGGGCCCTGCATTTTGATATACCCGGGGCCGTGTGAAATTTGCTACTCTACTCAAAACTAGTAAGGTACACATGTATTGAATGCATGAGATTTCGAAACCAAATTATGAATAAATACACACTATAGCATGTAAAGCTTTGAGTCATATATGCATGATGTAGATGTTCGTTTAGTTCTTATAGTTCATCTCATTCAAAATCAATTAGTTTTAGAAAAATGTTAAGATTCATGGGGTTGTGCATTGTAAATCATAAAGTAAAAAACAAATAATGGCAATTCATTTTAAAAAATAATCAATTATGATACAGAAGGTTCTAGAACAAAGGAGAAGTGCTTGTGTTTTGAGGTTTGTGCATTAAGTTCAACTGTCGGTGTCAAAACCGGCGGATCTCGGGTAGGGGGTCCCGAACTGTGCGTCTAGGCCGGATGGTAACAGGAGGCAGGGGACACGAAGTTTTACCCAGGTTCGGGCCCTCTCGATGGAGGTAAAACCCTACGTCCTGCTTGATTAATATTGATGATATGGGTATTACAAGAGTTGATCTACCACGAGATCAGAGAGGCTAAACCCTAGAAGCTAGCCTATGGTATGATTGTTGATGTGTATGTTGTCCTACGGACTAAAACCCTCCGGTTTATATAGACACCGGAGAGGGTTAGGGTTACATAAAGTCGGTTACAATGGTAGGAGACCTAAACATCCGTATCTTCAAGCTTGCCTTCCACGCCAAGGAAAGTCCCCTCCGGACGCGGGACGGAGTCTTCAATCTTGTATCTTCATAGTCCAGGAGTCCGGCTGAAGGTATAGTTCGGCTATCCGAACACCCCCTAATCCAGGACTCCCTCAGTAGCCCCCGAACCAGGCTTCAATGACGATGAGTCCGGCGCACAGATTGTCTTCGGCATTGCAAGGCGGGTTCTCCTCCAAATTCCGTGTACCTGTTTGAATAAAGTCCGGTTTCTTGTAGATGTTGCGCTCCTTGGCTTCTACGCCCAATAATGGTCATTTTCCAAGTGTCAAACGAATATGAAAAGTCTGAGTGTTTTTACGTTCACACCCCTAGACGTGTAAATGAGTTGCCCTTTTTAAGGGGACGAGGATTTAGATCCAATCCACACCTTCTCCCCTCCACGAGTGTTCATCAGAGCGCATCCGACAAAGGTCCATTCCACCATGGCCAGCCGCCGCAACTCCTCCTCTCAGCCTCCTAGCCCTAAGCCTGGATATTGGGAGAGATGTTCTACTCCGCATAGCGAGCTAGTGACGCTTCAGACCAAGGGATTTCTCCCCCCGGCCTATATGGTCCCGGTCCGAGCCGGTCTTGCCATCTACAACGGCGGAGAGCAAGCAGAGAATGCCCCTAATCCATCCAAAGGAGAGCGGGTGTGCCTTGTTCCTTACTTAATAAGGGGTCTCGGATTTCCCATCCACCCGTTTCTCCGGGGGCTGCTGGAGTTCTACGGCCTCCAGCTACATCATCTCACGCCTGCCTCGGTATTGCATATCGCGGGCTTTGTAGCCCTCTGCGAGCTGTTCTTGGGTATTGAAGCTCATTTCGGATTGTGGAAGGAGCTATTTTGCCTCGTGCCCCGTTCCAAGAAAGGGTCAATGTATCAAGTGGGCAGAGCCGAAGTATGGCGCATCGCCGGGACTGGATATCTGTCCGGAACCCCAAAGAAGGCGTCCGAAGACTGGCCCTCAGAATGGTTCTATATAGAAGATGTCCTGCTGCCGGATCCTATCCGGATCGGCCTCCCAGAGTTCGATAGTGCTCCTTTAAAGAAGCGCCTAAGCTGGCGTCCACGGAGCCCTCAAAGGGAAAGTGACAGGGACATCGTTTATCTCATGGGCCGAATAAGATTGTTGGCCCATTCCGGACTAACCATGATCGGAGTTATGGCCGAATGCATCATGCGGGGGGTGCAGCCGCTTCAGTACAGAAGCCACCCCATGTGGGATTTCAACGGGGAGGACGACGCCACCCGCTACGGCTGTAAAGGGCCAGATTCAGTTGCCGCTCTATTAAAGATCTTGTCCACTTTGTACAAGGGAGAAGAGGAGGAATTTCTCCGTGTCAGCCCACAGGGTGGATTCTCTATGCACAATCCCCCAAGCTGGGTAAGTGGTCGCATTTACTTGCTCATCCGTCTAGTGTTCCCATTGTTAAATACTTAGTCTGATGACTTCAACGCAGGAACTGCGCCGGGCCGTGAAGGACATAAGCAGCCCGCCTCCACAACCCGAGGACTCAGGACGGTCTCTCGACCTGGCCTCTCAAGAGGATCCGGACATATCTGTGGAGCTGATTGATGGAGTGTTCCATCAATTGAGCGAGGACAATGCCTTGGTGGCCATTACGGCCGATTACCCAGGGCTAATCCGAACACCCCAGGTACCTGAGACCGAAGTCCCTGTACCCCGGACAGGGGTCCGTCCACGCGTGTTTAATTTTCTGATTGCAACCGAACTTTGCAGGGGAGGTTTTTGAGGCAGAAGGCCGAACCTGCGGCGACAAACCAACCAGGGGCCGCAGGGCCCCATGGGCAGAAAAGAGGTGCAGTCCGGACCGAGGCATCAGCGCGAAGGTATGGCGCGCCCCTTTATCCCAGTTGTTATACCTTCGAGGCACATTTGACACTCGTGCCCTTTTCAGGACAAAGAGACCTCGCCGAACTATATTCGGAGAGGCTGCTAATCGCGCCTCCACCAGCCAGGCTCCAAAGCCTGGTCCGGGGGTGGAAGCGAACGCAAGGCGTGTGCCAGACGTTCCTCCGACGGAGGATGCGGACAGTTTATCTGCCACCAACTCAGAGGTGGAAAGTGCCATGAACCACAGGCGTCGCCGGACAATTCTTCGCGACGCTTTCTTCTCCCAAGAGGCATTAGATGCCTTCAATTCGGGAGATGCGCACCTCCGTGCCGCTCAAAATGGTCTAGCCAGAGCCATGGAGCAATATGTAAAAGACATACGGGTAAGAAAATTTTGATAAATATATATGTAGCAGTAGCCCCCGAAATTGAAAACAGTTAGAATAACTGGTTTAAGGATCATTTGAAATGCAGGTTTTTACAGAAAAGAATTCCCTACTGACCCAGGAGCTGGAAGAGTGCAAAGCCCAACTGGAGGCCGCACTAGCCGCGGCGGGGGAGCCTAAGGAGACCCCCTCTGGTAATATACATTTCGAAAGATAAGTATGTGGCGAAGCACGGCTTTTGTGCGAATCTGACAAATAAAATTGCAGATGGCGCCGGATTGAATCCGGAAAGGCAACACCTCGAACGCCAACTAAGGGCTGGTGGGAGGGTGCTGTTAAAGGTGATGGGGGAGAAGAACGTTCTCCAAGATGCCAACACCCGGCTGGGCGTCGGGCTAAAAGATGTTCGTGCCCAGCTGTCAGACTCCGTGAAGGAGAATCAGCGGCTTCGGCGCGGCATATTTAGTAAGTGCTTGAACGAACCTTTTAAAAGAAAGTTCGGCGGTGCCGTTGATTAACAGAGCAATATTTGTAGGTATGTTAACAGGTCATCCTGCAGAGGAGATGCCCGGTTCTACGGGTCACCTTCTTCCCGAGCTCTTGCAATTGCTCGATCGAGTTCGGCAGGCGATGCGAGGCGTCGCCCAGGTCCTGTGGCCATCCGTCTCCACACTCGAAGGTCTTGGAGAGCTTGCGGAGAAGCTGAGGGGAGCACGGCGGCGCTTCCAGTTGTGGAAGATATCAGCCTGCCGTCAAGGCGCTAGGGAGGCCTGGGCCATGGTGAAGACGCGGTATTCACAGGCCGACCCCAACCATATGGCCGAGGTTGGTCCTGTAGGGCCCGATGGGAAGGAGATCCCTGTGAGCTTAGTATACGGCCAAGTAGAGTTGGCCGCAAAGTATTCCCAGCAGGACTGTAAATTAGACAGCCTGTTAGATGGTATTGAAGAGGAGTACAATCATTCAAAATGACTATGTAATTTAATTGACATTTATAATGCCTTCTAGACGGATTGTAGATCATTTGTCATGGCCGACCTTTTCGCTTCAGCCTCGGGACCTGACGGTCCGGAGTGTGTCCGAATTCCCATGCGGTTATATAGGAACCGGGGAATGCGTGGAGACCAGGCATGGGGGTCATTATGGCGTGAACAGACAAGTGCCCGACTAGTAATGTTATATTACATGGTTAGTAAGAAACATCTTCCAGGGAGAATAGTTCCGTTAGGGGTTCCTTTCCCTGGGAGGCATGCCCTAAAGTGCATGTCCATGCTGCGAAGAGAAACGCAGGAAAAACATCTGGGGGCACATGGAAAAAATAAAAAAGATCGTCTTTAGTTCACCGACCGAATATTCCCTTAAGAACGCTAGCTTTCGGCTTCACCCAGTCTGAGGTACACGTCCGGCTGACCCGGCAGTAACAATCGCAGAGGTGCTCCCTTTACCGCCTAGCCGAACAATCGGGAACATAGGGGTAAGCACAGGAGCCAGGCAACCCAGCTTGGCCAAAACTTAAGTCATATCGATGCATATAGTGGTGAATAAAAGGTACACGCGGAAGTTTGACACATGTGTTGGGCATGAAGCCCATAGAAATAAGCTTCTGTTGAAAGAAGCCCCCAGGTTTGCTGAGCGCGGATAGCGCGTCACTTTGTGAGCCTCTAAAGGCTATAAGAGGGAAAGAGAGAGAGAAGGAGAGAAATGTAAGACAGAAGGTATATATATAAAAAATGGACAGAGTAAGGAGACGAACACAGGATCCGGCGCTAGGCATAGAATCTTCGGAGGCGGGCTGCGTTCCATGGGTTCGGCTCAAGTCGGTTATCCGATGCACTTTGCAGGCAGTACGCACCACCAGTCAGGACTTGGTCGATGATGAAGGGACCTTCCCACTTGGGCTTGAGTTTGTCCTTTTTCTTGTCCGGCAGGCGTAGAACTAATTCGCCAACGTTGTAATTTTTGGCCCGTACTTCTCTGCTTTGGTATCTTCGAGCCTGCTGTTGATAAAATGCGGAACGGGCTTTTGCCATGTCACACTCCTCCTCTAATGCGTCCAAACTGTCCTGCTGATCGAGCTCGGCTTCTCTTTCTTCGTACATGCGCACTCGAGGTGAGTCATGAATTATGTCGCAAGGCAAAACTGCCTCCGCGCCGTACACCATGAAGAATGGTGTATATCCGGTGGTGCGATTCGGTGTGGTCCGCAGCCCCCAGAGTATGGAGTCGATCTCCTCTACCCAGTGTGTGTTAGATTCCTTGAGGGATCATACTAATCTGGGTTTAATGCCACTCATGATAAGACCGTTTGCACGTTCGACCTGCCCGTTAGTATGTGGGTGATAGACAGAAGCGTAATCGAGCTTGATGCCCAAGTTTTTGCACCAGAGTTTTACCTCGTCGGCCGTAAAGTTCGTGCCATTATCAGTGATGATGCTGTGGGGGACGCCGTAATGGTGTACAACCCCGGATATGAAGTCTATCACAGGCCCGGATTCAGCCGTCTTAACAGGCTTGGCTTCTATCCATTTGGTGAACTTATCCACCATGACGAGTAGGTATTTGTGCTTGTGGGTTCCGCCTTTAAGGGGTCCAACCATATCAAGGCCCCAGACCGCAAAGGGCCAAGTGATGGGGATAGTTTGGAGGGCGGTGGGTGGCATATGGCTTTGGTTTGCAAAGAGCTGGCAACCGGTGCATCGCTGGACTAAGTCCTGAGCGTCTGCCCGGGCCGTCGGCCAATAAAAACCTGTACGGAAGGCCTTGCTTGCCAGAGATCGGGCTGCAGCGTGATGACCGCCGAGTCCAGCATGGATTTCAGCCAGGAGATTCCGCCCCTCCTCTTCGGAGATGCACCTTTGAAGGACTCAGGTAGTGCTTTTCTCATAAAGCCCCCCCTCGTGGACTCTGTAGGCTTTGGATCGCCGCACTATGCAGCGTGCCTCATTCTGGTCCTCGGGGAGTACCTACCTAGTAAGGTAGGCGAGGAATGGTTCCGTCCATGGGGCAATGACGGCCATTATTACGTGGGCTGAAGGTGTTACTTCAATGGCAGAGCCACCAATTGTGTCAGAATGCTCGGAGTCGGGCGGTGCGGTGGGGTCCGGGCTGTTATTGTTCGGCTCCCATTCCCATGCCACAGATGGCTTAAAAAGCCTTTCCAAGAAGATGTTGGGGGGACTACATCGCGTTTTGTGCCGATGCGTGCCAGGACATCTGCCGCCTGATTATTTTCCTGGGCTATATGGTGAAATTCAAGCCCCTCGAACCGAGCTGACATTTTTAGGACGGCGTTGCGGTAAGCTACCATTTTCAGATCCTTGGCATCAAAGTCTCCGTTTATTTGGGATATTGCGAGGTTCGAGTCCCCGCGCACCTCTAGGCGTTGGATGCCCATGGATACTGCCATCCGGAGACCATGTAGAAGGGCCTCATATTCGGCTGCGTTGTTGGAGTCCGTGTACAGAATCTGTAGTACATATTGAACTGTGTCTCCTGTGAGGGACGTCAGAACGACACCAGCCCCCAGTCCAGCCAACATTTTGGAGCCGTCGAAATGCATGATCCAATTTGAATATGTGCCGTACTCTTTAGGGAGTTCGGCCTCCGTCCATTCTGCGACAAAATCGGCCAAAACTTGTGACTTGATGGCTCGTCGTGGCTTATAAGTTATGTCGAACGGGAGGAGCTCGATGGCCCATTTCGCAATCCGGCCCGTTGCGTCACGGTTGTTGATAATGTCGCTAAGTGGTACTTCCGAGGCTACTGTTATCGAACACTCTTGAAAGTAGTGTCGTAGCTTCCGGGATGCTCTGAATACCGCGTACGCAATCTTTTGATAATGTGGGTACCGTGATTTGCAGGGAGTGAGGACAGTGGACACATAATAGACAGGCCTTTGAAGGTGGAATTTGTGTCCGTCCGCTTCTCGTTCGACGACGAGCCTGCGCTTACAACCTAATGTGTTGCTGCAATGTACAATAGCATTGGTTCGCCGGTGTTTGGCGCGGCCAGGACTGGATTTGTTGCCAGTATGGCTTTTATTTCGTCGAGTCCGGCCATGGCTGCGTCCGTCCATTTGAAGTGTTCGGTGCGCCGAAGGAGGCGGTAAAGGGGAAGGGCCTTTTCTCCCAGGCGGGAGATAAAGCGGCTTAGAGCCGCCACACATCCGGTTAACTTTTGTATTTGTTTGAGGTCCTTTGGGATATCCAATTGCGACAGAGCTCGGATCTTGGCTGGATTTGCTTCAATTCCTCTATTGGATACAATGAAGCCCAAGAGCTTTCCGGCTGGGACGCCGAAAATGCATTTTTCCGGGTTGAGCTTGATGTCATATGTTCGGAGATTATCAAGTGTGAGCCTCAAGTCGTCTACTAGAGATTCAACATGTCTTGTTTTGACGACCACATCATCTACGTATGCCTCCACTGTTTTACCGATCTGGCTTGCCAGACATGTCTGAATCATGCGCTGATATGTTGCGCCGGCGTTTTTGAGCCCGAAGGGCATCGTGTTGAAGCAGAATGGCCCGTATGGTGTGATAAATGCCATTGCGGCTTGGTCTGATTCTGCCATCTTGATTTGATGGTAGCCAGAATATGCGTCGAGGAAACACAACGAATCGTGTCCTGCGGTGGCATCAATAATTTGATCGATGCGGGGGAGAGGGAAGGGATCCTTTGGGCAAGCCTTGTTGAGGTCTTTAAAATCGACACACAGGCGCCAGGATTTGTCCTTCTTTGGTACCATCACCAGGTTTGCTAGCCAGTCCGGATGTTTTATATCTCTGATGAATCCGGCCTCCAATAGCTTTGCTAGCTCCTCTCCCATAGCCTGTCTCTTAGGTTCGGAAAAACGCCGAAGAGCCTGTTTGACAGGTTTGAATCCTGTTTGGATATTTAAGCTGTGCTCGGCCAGCCTGCGTGGGATTCCTGGCATGTCTGAAGGATGCCAGGTGAAAATGTCCCAGTTATCCCGTAGGAACTCTCGCAATGCAGCGTCGACATCAGGGTTTAACTGTGCCCCGATGGAAGCTGTTTTGTTGGGGTCCGTTGGATGGACTTGGAATTTGACTATTTCGTCCGCTGGTTTAAAGGAGGTGGACTTGGATCTTTTGTCGAGTACCACGTCGTCCCTATTCACAGTAGAGCGCAGCGCAGTCAGTTCCTCGGCCGCTAGGGCTTCGGATAGTGCCTCGAGGGCCAGTGCGGCTGTCTTGTTTTCGGCGCGGAGTGCTACATCCGGATCACTAGCGAGAGTGATGATCCCGTTAGGCCCGGGCATCTTGAGCTTCATGTACCCGTAATGGGGTATTGCTTGGAAGATGTGAATGCTTCCCACCCTAGCAAAGCGTGATAACCACTGCTGAACGGGGCCACGTGGAATGTGACTTCTTCGGACCTGTAATTGTCCGGCGTGCCGAACACCACATCTAGTGTGATTTTTCCTGTACAGCGCGCTTCCCGACTGGGGATTATTCCTCTAAAGGTTGTGCTGCTTCGCGTGATGCGGTTCCAGTCTATATCCATTTTTTGGAGAGTTTCCTCATATATGAGGTTCAATCCGCTGCCGCCGTCCATGAGTACCTTGGTGAGACAAAAGCCGTCCACTATTGGACTGAGGACCAATGCGGCTGGTGCTCGGGATGTTTGGAATTTAGGTTCATCACTGGCGTTGAAGGTAATGGCCGTGTCACTCCATGGGTTTATTGTTGCTACTTGGTAGACTTCGGTAAGGCTGCGGAGTGTCCTTTTTCGCATGTTATTTGATGCGAAGGTCTCGAAGACTGTTAATACCGTATTGGTGTCTCTGGGGTGGCTTTCTGTGGCCTCCGGGATTAGGAGGTTTTCGCCAATTTTGGCCACCTGCCGGAGTATCCAACATGCTCTAAGGCTGTGAGTTGGTGTGGCGTCCTCTGTACTATGAATTTTACAGGGTCCATTAAGCCATCCTTCCAGTACGGTTCCATGCCCTGTAGAGGGTTTTTGCCTTTTGGTGTTTGACCCGGGTGTCTGGCGATGATGCACCCTTTTATTTCGGACTGGGCTTGCATTAAGGGCCGGATTGTCCCAAAATTTTGTTTTGGTTTTCCGAGCGCTTTCCATCGCACAGTACTTTCGTACTATGGACGCTAAGTCAACGAAGCGTGTAATATCACGGCGACTTATGGCGTTGAGTATTCCCTTGTCCGTGCAATTATTGCAGAAGGATGAAATTGCGTCTTCCTCGCGACAGCCCTTTATCCTGTGCATAACTAGGAGGAATCTGGCCCAGTAATGATGTACTGTTTCTTTGGGCTCTTGCCTGATTTGGGATAGATCGCTAATGTTCGGGTGGGTGGGTGGAATTGAATCCGAAGCCTTACCCCTTCTGAGGCTCAGAGGCCGAGAAATTTCTGAACTCGAAAGTTTGGATTCCTGGATGTCGTCCAATGAATCCAGTCCGTCGCCTGATTCTCGGTTCAGGTCTTGAGTGATATCCTCCCCTCCGCGGACATCCGGCTTGGAGGGATCGGGAATCCGTACGTAGCGAGTCCTTAGGATAGATGAAGGGTTGCCGCACTGTCCCTCTACCACGGCAACGTGATGGGTGGCTTGGGGAGAGTTAATCTCTCTCAGATCGGTTTTAGGCCCAATCTGGTCGCAATCCGTAGCGACTCCCAGGGCGGCGAAGTGATCCAAGAGCTCGTTTATGGAGGAAAGCTCTATTGGATTTAACTGCTCGGCAAGTTCCGAGTTAACATGAAGATTGTTTTCGATGGCTCGAGAGGTCATCGTCGGCGTAGAAGCCGAACAGGTGGTCATAAGAAAACCACCTAGCCGGAGGGTTTGGCCGACAGCCAAAGCTCCCTTAGCAATGGTGCCGTCTTTAAAGACGGGACAAGGCATCCTTCCTGATGGCGACGACACAGAGGAACTCTCAATGAAAGCACCAATGTCGGTGTCAAAACCAGCGGATCTCGGGTAGGGGGTCCCGAACTATGCGTCTAGGCCGGATGGTAACAGGAGGCAGGGGACACGAAGTTTTACCCAGGTTCGGGCCCTCTCGATGGAGGTAAAACCCTACGTCCTGCTTGATTAATATTGATGATATGGGTATTACAAGAGTTGATCTACCACGAGATCAGAGAGGCTAAACCCTAGAAGCTAGCCTATGGTATGATTGTTGATGTGTATGTTGTCCTACGGACTAAAACCCTCTGGTTTATATAGACACCGGAGAGGGTTAGGGTTACATAAAGTCGGTTACAATGGTAGGAGACCTGAACATCCGTATCTTCAAGCTTGCCTTCCATGCCAAGGAAAGTCCCCTCCGGACGCGGGACGGAGTCTTCAATCTTGTATCTTCATAGTCCAGGAGTCCGACTGAAGGTATAGTTCGGCTATCTGAACACCCCCTAATCCAGGACTCCCTCATCAACCATGGAGTCTTCTAAATTGTACATGTGGCAGATCTGGTGGAATGTTGATGATATCCAACGGCCAGTAGTGCTCGGATTTGCCTATATCTGCACTGTCGGGTTTGCTTCATCCAGCGACCATCTTTCAAAGTTATTGGCACACTATATAGTTCTTGTGCCATAGTTGCATGTTTTGGAAAAAAGCTACTGGTGGGTTGTACTATCTATTTAGGAATAGAAGATCTATACATGGAAGTTGTAGGCAAAGAGATGACATGGAGCATCTCAATTCCTATGAGTAGGGATTGGAAAAGAGATGTCATTTGGTTCACATCATAGGAGCTTTTCTATTGAATCTAGAGATGACATGTATCTCAATTCCTATGAGGGATTAGAAAAGAGATGTAATTTGGTTCATATCATAGGAACTTTTCTATTCAATATACGCTAATGTTTATTTTCCTTTGAAATTAAGGGAGTATAGGAATCCATTCATATGAACCAAGTGGCTCTAAAGCTATAGAAATGATATCATGTTTATTTCCTTTGAAATGTTGAGTATATGAATCTATTCCTATGAACAAATTGGCTCTAAAGGAAAAAATCCTATAAAAATCATATCATATAGAGTTCCTATGATATTCCTCGACACTAAAGGATGCTTGAAATTGCTGCGGGTGATACGATGGTCTTTCTTTGTAGACTCCTCACCCATCTTTATAGTTACCTCTCGAAGATGAATGAAATGATATATACATGGTATTCTACATGTGCAATTTGGTACACGAAAACTCGGTAAAAGTTTGCGAGGTTCGAATTTTCAATAAAGCTATATGCACTGCATTTCAGAATGGAGGGAGCATACGGCAGTTGCTAACACTCACGTGGAAGATTTGTGTGTAGGAGCAGTGGCTGTTCTGTTAAATGACATGGCAAAACTGACACTGTCGGATGTCGATCTAACGGTTCTTACGGCGTTCGTCAGGAAAAGGCTTGTGGCGAACGTTTGTCGGATAATGATTTACGGACACATGCATTGCATTGATACGTGCCCCCCTCTCTCTCACGCACACGCACCCTCACGAGTCACGACTCTCCCGAGTCCTCTCGCAGACTCGCATGTCGCACCCACCATCTATCTGCAGGTAGACGTCACGCACATATGTGCTCTTCACACCCTACCCTCAGAACTTCTAAAAAACAAAACACGACGCGCACATTTTATTTTAGCTCACACGTCACACACTTATACTATTACTCTTGCGGTGAACGTTCTTTGGGCATAGTATATTGTACTCTCACGAAGAGAAGCGGTGCACGCACGCACTAGTTCTCTCACACCCACTCGCGGGTACACGTAGGAGCGCATTTTTTTGAAGATGGTACAACAAAATCACTCCACTATATATAAAAGTAGGAGCCTTAGCGCTTGCTTTACTAGGGTTCCTCTCGTTCACTCTCTCATGCTCTCCAGATCTAAGCAACACATAGGTGGCCACACTCTCTCTCAGCTCATGGCTGGTCACAAATCTGGCCGGACAACCTCGACTGGGGCAGGGGTGTAGGTGCATCATTCACGTTGTCGTCTGCGGCGAGGGAGGAGACTAACGGCTGCCCGCGCGTCCCGATCGGCGGCCGTGCCGTTCTCTTCGAGAGAGCGCCGGCTCGGGAGGGCCTCGAACCCCTTCTTCCTCCCTGCGGTATTGTGGCCAAGATGCGGCCTCCCGACGCCGTCTTTGCCACATGCCGACGACCCTCAGGTATATATTCCTTCGAAACCTGCCTTGCTCTACTGCCCCAGCTCCCTTCGTGTGGATGCTTTTCTACTTCCGTCCACTGTTCCAAAGCCACCTAGACTTCTACTATTATTAGAAGTAAAGCTAGTTCATACAGTCGACTCAAAGCGTTGGTTCAAACAGGGAAGAAAGTGGGAAAGCTGTAGCATGAATCTAGGACTTGGTTCTAAGAGGAAACGGGGGAAAGTAGTAATATCTGTCACTGTTTAAATAGCCGTATTTCGTATTTGCGCAAACAGGGATGTCTGTCTCCATATCGTTTCGGGATGTCTATCTCTGTATCGTTTCTATCCGCGCAATCAAAAGCACACACCTCAGTTTTAGTACAACTGCGCAAAATGAGATGGCTATCCCTCGTTGTCGTCGTCTAACCTCCCATCCTCAAGGTATCCCTACATTGGTAGTAACTAAGGTAGAATAACCAACGCAATCTAAAAGAAGCTGATTCGTACGTTTTACTTCATGATTGCAGTGCAGGGACGAGTGAAAACAACTGCATCCTAGTCCGGAATGCACTTTCTACCAGTTCATCCATGGACCGAGGACTAGCTGGCACGGTTGCACGGTGGTTTTTTGGACAGGTGCGCGGACAAGAGGCATTGTGGTCTGCTTATTTCTGCAAATATCGGTGCTTAAATTTAGTGGAATGCGCAAGCATTTCAGCTGGTCAGTACACTGCATGGTTCAGTTCAACATTCCAGCTGAGACCACAATTATAATTGGTTATTCTGGAATGAGAGAACCTAACCCTGAATGGTGGCAACAAGAAAAAACCAGAGTGAACTCCAGGAAATTTAAGCCTGCCGGGAGGCCCTTTGCTCAGAGAAGCCTTGCTTGTTTTTTCCTGATTTGTAAACCTTCTCACAACTTTTTCTTTTGCTGTGAACTAGTATATGTTTGTTATGTTCTATGAACCATTGAGATGTATAAAATTGCTTAACTTATGCTTTTCAAGTTTTTTTATGAAGACGAGTTTAATGTGAGTGTTCCACATGAGTGCTGGACTAGCGTGTGAACGTTTGGAATTTATTACATTGTGGCCTCAATTAACTGCATGAACCACTGTAACAAGATACATAATTGCTTATATGTCAGACAACAAATTGTTGATTGTTAGCTGGTCGATAGCCTAGTGTTGAAGCGAGCCGAGCCAATGTGCCGTGTTTTGCACAACTGCTTACAAGTGGGGTAGCACCAACAGTGTTGAAAGATCGTGGATGTCGCCTAGAGGGGGGTGAATAGGCGCTTTAAAATAATTATGGTTTAGGCTTGAACAAATGCGGAATAAACCAGCGGTTAATTTGCCAAGCACAAACCTAAAACAACTAGGCTCACCTATGTGCACCAACAACTTATGCTAAGCAAGATAAACTACTAGGTGATAGCAAGATATATGACAAGAAACAATATGGCTATCACAAAGTAAAGTGCATAAGTAAAGAGCTCGGGTAAGAGATAACCGAGGCACGCGGAGACGACGATGTATCCCGAAGTTCACACCCTTGCGTATGCTAATCTCCGTTTGGAGCGGTGTGGAGGCACAATGCTCCCCAAGAAGCCACTAGGGCCACCGTAATCTCCTCACGCCCTCGCACAATGCAAGATGTCGTGATTCCACTAAGGGACCCTTGAGGGCGATCACCGAACCCATACAAATGGCAACCCTTGGGGGCGGTCACCGAACCCGTACACTTTGGCAACCCTTGTGGCGGTCACCGGTACCCATCATATTGCTCGGGGCGATCTCCACAACCTAATTGGAGACCCCGACGCTTGCGCGGAGCTTTACACCACAATGATTGAGCTTCGAACACCACCAACCGTCTAGGGCACCCAAGCACCCAAGAGGAACAAGCTCAAGGGTACCAAGCACCCAAGAGTAATAAGCTTCTCAACTTGTAACTTCCACGTATCACGTGGAGAACTCAAACCGATGCACCAAATGCAATGGCAAGGGCACACGGAGTGCCCAAGTCCTTCTCTCTCAAATCCCACCAAAGCAACTAATGCTAGGGAGGAAAATGAGAGGAAGAACAAGAAGGAGAACACCAAGAACTCCAAGATCTAGATACAAGGGGTTCCCCTCACAAAGAGGAGAAAGTGATTGGTGGAAATGTGGATCTAGATCTCATCTCTCTTTTCCCTCAAAACTAGCAAGAATCCATGGAGGGATTGAGAGTTAGCAAGCTCAAAGAAGGTCAACAATGGGGGCAAAAATGAGCTCAAGAGATTGGGTTCATTGGGGAAGAAGACCCCCTTTTATAGGTGGGGAAAAATCCAACCATTATGCTCACAGACCGCATAGAGCGGTACTACCGCTCCAAGGAGCGGTACTACCGCTAGGGCGGAAGTACCCCTTTGAAAAACAACAGCGAGGAGGCAAAAGGCCAGTAGAACCGCCGGAGCAGTACTACCGCTCGTCCTCACGGTACTATCGCTCGTCCTCACGGTACTACCGCTCGACCTCACGGTACTACCGCTAATGGTAGCGGTACTACTGCTTGCGAGCGGTACAAAAAAATACTTCCGTGCCAACTTCCACTGAACAAAACACGAGATTTTGGACTGGAGCAATACTACCTCTTAGGATCCGCGGTAGTACTGCTCTGGAGCGGTAGTAAAAAATTACATCCGCTCTAGCCACGGTAGTACCGCTGCAGCCTTTACAAAAACAGCCATAACTTCTGCAAACGGACTCCGAATTCAACGAAACCAAGTTTGCTGGAAATCTAACGACATGGGCTAACACAATATTGATAGAAATATCAATAAGAAGCAAATGAGAAAATGCCCATAAGAAAATGGTGAGAACCCTTCCTCGGAAAAGACCGGTAAAACCTCCAATACCGAAAACATCTTAGAAGATGCATGCGAACTCCGTTTTCGATGAACTCAAGCTTGTCATCAAGATGACCATAAGCTCTAAGACTCACAAAGAGAACCAAATAAGAACCAAGAAAGATGATGCAAGGATGCAATGGTTTGAGCTCTCTACGAATGATACGATCAAGCTACTCATCGAGAGCCCCCCTTGATAGTACGGCAATGGATCCTATGACCCGGTCTCCCAACTACCATCATTAGACCGGTAAAATAGAAAACCTATCAAGGGCAAACCTTTGCCTTGCACATGGTCCACTTGAGCTAGATGATGACGATCTTGACTCCCTCAAGTTGGACCACCTTTCTTGATTGTGCTGGCTCAATGAAGACTAGTTGATTGCTCCCCCATACTCCACTATGGGTGAGCCACTCTTCCGCACATCTTCACAAGTCCATTGTCACCACAGTGGACGGCAAGCTTCAAGCATTTGATCTCTTTGTGATGCTTCACTTGAATTTGCACACCGCAACCTAACCCCACAAAGAACTCTCACGAAGACCATGGGTTAGTACACAAAGCGTAATGGACAATGCTTACCATACCATGGGATCACTTGATCCCTCTGTACATCGTGTACGCTTTATATGTTGATCAACTTGATTCACTCTTGACTTAGTCTTGATCAACCTTGATTCTTTCCAACTCTCTTCATTTGGATGATGTCTTGAAGGTAAACATGAATGATCAAACAATCTTCTTCTTCAAGACATGCTTGCAATAAGCTCAACTCTCAAATGACCAATCTTTGGATAATTCCTTGAATAGCATCTTGGTCGACACAAACTCTCCTTGAAACCAACACATGTATTCCAAGAAAAGCCTATGGACAAAACCTTCAAATATAACTCAAGGCAACCATTAGTCCATAGATATTGTCATCAATTACCAAAACCAAACATGGGGCACCGCATGTTCTTTGAAGTGTTTACCAAAACCAATAGTTAGCGCACGATTCTCAAACGAGTGTTCTATTTCATCAAAACACACACTGCTCATATGATAAACTGTGAAAACTTATGTCTTACCATGCCATATTCATGAAAAAACTAGTGAAGACGCATCTGTTTCGGCAACAATTACGATGGTTCTCACATGATTCACGGGCACACAAAAGTAGCAGCAGTAATAAGCTTCTCAACTTGTAACTTCCACGTATCACGTGGAGAACTCAAACCGATGCACCAAATGCAATGGCAAGGGCACACAGAGTGCCCAAGTCCTTCTCTCTCAAATCCCACCGAAGCAACTAATGCTAGGGAGGAAAATGAGAGGAAGAACAAGAAGGAGAACACCAAGAACTCCAAGATCTAGATCCAAGGGGTTCCCCTCACAAAGAGGAGAAAGTGATTGGTGGAAATGTGGATCTAGATCTCATCTCTCTTTTCCCTCAAAAACTAGCAAGAATCCATGGAGGGATTGGGAGTTAGCAAGCTCAAAGAAGGTCAACAATGGGGGCAAAAATGAGCTCAAGAGAATGGGTTCATTGGGGAAGAAGACCCCCTTTTATAGGTGGGGAAAAATCCAACCGTTATGCTCACAGCCCGCACAGAGCGGTACTACCGCTCCAAGGAGCGGTACTACCGCTAGGGCGGAAGTACCCCTTTGAAAAACAACAGCGAGGAGGCAAAAGGCCAGTAGAACCGCCGGAGCGGTACTACCGCTCGTCCTCACGGTACTACCGCTCGACCTCACGGTACTACCGCAAATGGTAGCGGTACTACTGCTTGCGAGCGGTACAAAAAAATACTTCCGTGCCTACTTCCGCTGAGCAAAACACGAGATTTTGGTCCGGAGCGGTACTACCGCTTAGGAGCCGCGGTAGTACTGCTCTGGAGCGGTACTACCGCTCAGGAGCGCGGTAGTACTGCTCTGGAGCGGTAGTAAAAAATTACATCCGCTCTAGCCACGGTAGTACCGCTGCAGCCTTTACAAAAACAGCCATAACTTCTGCAAACGGACTCCGAATTCAACGAAACCAAGTTTGTTGGAAAGCTAACGACATGGGCTAACACAATATTGATAGAAATATAAATAATAAGCAAATGAGAAAAGACCCATAATAAAATGGTGAGAACCCTTCCTCGGAAAATACCGGTAAAACCTCCAACACCGAAAACATCATAGAAGATGCATGCAAACTCCGTTTTCGATGAACTCAAGCTTATCAATGTGACCATAAGCTTCTCAACTTGTAACTTCCACGTATCACTGTGGAGAACTCAAATCGATGCACCAAATGCAATGGCAAGGGCACACAGAGTGCCCAAGTCCTTCTCTCTCAAATCCCACCGAAGCAACTAATGCTAGGGAGGAAAATGAGAGGAAGACAAGAAGGAGAACACCAAGAAACTCCAAGATCTAGATCCAAGGGTTTCCCCTCACAAGAGGAGAAAGTGATTGGTGGAAATGTGGATCTAGATCTCATCTCTCTTTTCCCTCAAAAACTAGCAAGAATCCATGGAGGGATTGGGAGTTAGCAAGCTCAAAGAAGGTCAACAATGGGGGCAAAAATGAGCTCAAGAGAATCCCTCCATGGATTCTTGCTAGTTTTTGAGGGAAAAGAGAGATGAGATCTAGATCCACATTTCCACCAATCACTTTCTCCTCTTTGTGAGGGGAACCCCTTGGATCTAGATCTTGGAGTTCTTGGTGTTCTCCTTCTTGTTCTTCCTCTCATTTTCCTCCCTAGCATTAGTTGCTTCGGTGGGATTTGAGAGAGAAGGACTTGGGCACTCCGTGTGCCCTTACCATTGCATTTGGTGCATCGGTTTGAGTTCTCCACGTGATACGTGGAAGTTACAAGTTGAGAAGCTTATTACTCCAAGAAAAGCCTATGGACAAAACCTTCAAATATAACTCAAGGCAACCATTAGTCCATAGAGATTGTCATCAATTACCAAAACCAAACATGGGGCACTGCATGTTCTTTCAATCTCCCCCATTTTGGTAATTGATGACAATCACTTTCATGAGAGTTTATACAAGGAATTATGCATCACCAAGCAATGCGACAACCAATAATGCATGCGTATGAGATGCAAATGCTTAGGAACAAAACTAAAGCAAGGAGAAAACTCTGAAGACTTGTCCACAAAACTCTCTGAAACTTCTCCCCTTGAAGACATGCTTGCAATAAGCTCAACTCTCAAATAACCAATCTTTGGATAATTCCTTGAATAGCACCTTGGTCGACACAAACTCTCCTTGAAACCAACACATATACTCCAAGAAAAGCCTATGGACAAAACCTTCAAATATAACTCAAGGCAACCATTAGTCCATAGAGATTGTCATCAATTACCAAAACCAAACATGGGGGCACCGCATGTTCTTTTAATATCCCCCATTTTGGTAATTGATGACAATCACTTTCACACGAGTTTATACAAGGAATTATGCATCGCCAAGCAATGCAACAACCAATAATGCATGTGTATGAGATGCAAATTCTTAGGAACAAAACCAAAGCAAGGAGAAAACTCTGAAGACTTCTCCACAAAACTCTCTGAAACTTCTCCCCCATTGGCATCGATTGCCAAAATGGGTGAAAAGCATAGAAGGCCAATATAAATTGTGTTCCTCCATAAATTTTGTATTTCTCAACAAGAGAGTGGAATGCAATACACATATCCAACGGTAATACTTGGAGGAAGACCAACTATATTGAGGCACCAAGATTGCTAAAGGAATGATATGCCACAAGGACATAACAAAGAGAGACACAAGCAATCAAGCAAACGAAAGGTATCAATTGAAGCAAACAATCAACGGATATCAATTGAACCAACTAGACCAAAGATCCTACGAGCTACATGAATAAAGGATATTATGATATGAGCAAAGGAGTGTTCTAAAGAAACTAGAGAAGCTCCCCATGATTTGTGCACACATAAGAATTTTTGTATTTGGATACATAGTGCACAAAATAGGATCATAGCTCCCCCAAAATCAGTAGAAACTTACAACAAGTGCAAGTGAGCATATAGGAAACTAAGCCTAGTACATGTAACAAACACATGGTTGAGCAATAAGTGAAAGAGGCAACTTAAGAATGGGCTCAACCAAAATGATGTGTGTGAGTCAAGGCAATGCACTTGAGAAGACTAATGTACGGATGAGCATTAAGCATCAATAAAGTCTTGAAAGAATGAGGCAACACAGTGCAAGGCCTATCATTCCCACACACAACAAGTAAATGGGTTCACAAGCTTACTAATAAGCATATAAAGAACCTATGCTTGTGACAACCCGTGGTGAAGATAGAAGATGAAAGCCTCATCAATACGAAGGATGCCAATTAAGATGGCAAAAGCCTCATAAAGATAAGCATGACGAAAATAATCTTCACCACACAAGAGTGCATCAAGATGCAATGAGATAAGACACGCACTCAAGGCAAATTCACGGAGCCACCAAAGAAATAACATAAGAAAGACAAGGTGGACGTGAAAGAAAGGATATCAACTAGATATGCAACTTCTCTCAAGTGTATAAGATTCTAGGTAGACAAAATCATGATGATATATATCTACAAAGAAAGATATACACACGAAATAGTTACAAAAGGAAAGAACAAGATATCCACAAGTAAATCATAAATATACCAATAAGATATTTGCTTGAAAGCATAGCACATGGCTAGATATGGTCTTATTGTATATAAATGAATTCCTACTAGACAACCATCAAAGACATCACAACTAGTAATATGAGATCATCATTGAGATGCTTTGAGAAAGGAAACAAGTATCACAACATTGAGTGAATATCATGCTAAGATGCAACCTACACAAGGTTGAAAGCAAGGAAGAATGCATGAAGAGATGCTTGTTACTGAGATATCATTGGAAGGATGTAGTAGATACCAATTAAGGGTAGATAGTAGTTCATTGATCATCCTAGCTTGAATCCAATAAGTACATGGTGACACCACCTTCCTTGTGAGTGAGCCGAGCATCCAATGCATCTCCAATTGTTCCTAGAACAACAACACAAACAAAATGGTACCCAAACTCATTGGGACCAAAGAGTTAGAGAACCAACAATACATAGGACAAACTCCACATTAATATGTGCACATAGATATGAAAATGAATTACATGCACATCTCATCCAATTTGAGACTTGGTGGAGTTTCCCCTATATATTGGGTCAGAGAAGGAAAGCATGCCAAAGAAACTACATGAAGTTAATATGCATGCTCAAGACTTTCAAGAACCGATACCAAAAGAAAAAGAAATGCCAAGTGAAGAAGGGATACCAAATGAATAAATCATCACTTGGAGGATATCATTAAACGATACATCAAGGAATGAGATATCCATTGATACATAAAAAGAAAGATGTCAAACTCCCAAAAGAGAGAATGGTTCCAAACAAACCAAGTGCTCCACAAAGTTTCATGATGGCACAAAGTACCAAAAGAAACGATTTGCATTCCACCAACACACACTTGAAAAGGATCACAAGGTGAGTGTTCTAAGAAAAATAGGATAGCTCCCCCAAGCATTGTGCATTATGGAGAATTTGCATTTGAATACAAAAAGCACAAGATGGGATCACCACTTTCACTATATCTATACAAAAAATAGACAAGCTCAAGGAAATAACAAGATCCACAAGTGGTAAGGAATACAATGGGAGTTGACACAATCCTAGGCAAGATATAAGGCAAATAAAAGCAAAGGCTAATGTAAAGATGATCAATAATTTCTACCACACAAGTGAGTACCAAATGTCAAAAGAAAATAAGTTTTTGGAAATAATTCCCGGTGGTAGATTGCAAGGATATCCAACATCATCTTCACACTAAACACAAGCAAATAGCAACGTGTAGAGCTAACATGCCACCTAGGAACAAGATAATTTACAATATCAACACTAGGTGACAATATCTCAAATGTACACATTTTCTAGGCTAGTAATATACACATGGCATATTACTCCCCCATAATGTGATACCAATTAAGGATAAACAAGAGGAAAATAAAAGGATCCAACAAGAGATAATTAATGGACTATTTAGAATTTGAATTTCTCATGAGAAGACATACCACATAGTGACTAGATAATCTTGAAATATCAATACTAGATGGTATTACTCATGTACACACATTTATAGGATTGTGAGGTGCACAACGCACATCACTCCCCCATAATGGGATATTCCATTAATCTCTCACAAGAGCCAACTAAGAAATAAACAAGATGCAAAAAGGCTCAACACACAACACACACGTACATGATGTGCAAACCAACATACACATACTTGATTTCTCAAGATAAGCAAATTGGAAGAACAACATATACAAGCACATGCAAGGTACAAAACCACAACATGCTAAGGGGCAAGTAACTTTCAAGTAAACAATTTAAGCACGAGTTACCGCAAGGAGGAACACTGGATAGAAGATAGAAACTTGATAACCCGAATGACTTGGCTTGAGACAATAAGAATGATGAAGTCCCCTTAATTCTTCATAATGTAGCCAAGTCTCCAAAGACCTCCAACAACACCTATTGATCAAGTATGAGCTAGTTGGTCCCCAACCAAGTTGGGTCCTAAGAGGTTAGTCACAATAGGCTTGGCTACCCAAATGGTTCTTTTCTTGACACCACTTTGAGCACCAACAAATTTGGCAAACACATTGCCAACCTTATCCTTCCTAAGAGAATAGATATCATCAATTAGAATAGGGTTGGATAAGGTACCATTTGTGCATGAAGAAGCGATGTGACCTTTTTCACGACATAGGTAGCAACGTCTACTCTTTACTTTCTTCTCACTTGATTTCTCAACTTGAGAAGCATTAGCTTGAGTTTTCTTGGGAAGAGGCCTTTCTTCAACTTGAGGTTGAGAATGAGAGTGAACTTGTGGCCGCTTCCCTTGTTGCTTGTCACTAATGGGCTTCTTCTTCAATGGGCAAGATCTAACATGATGCCCTTCTACTTTGCACTTGAAGCAAACAATCTTGGCCGAATTCTTGACTTGTTCTTGGACCTTATTATTGTTCACCTTGGACTTCTTCTTATTGTTGGAGTTGAATCCAAGTCCACCTTTGCCATTGGGGGATTTTTGCACACTCAAGATATTATTGAATGTGAATTTCCCTTCATGACTCTTTTCCAAGTCTTTCTTCAAAGAAGTGACTTGGTCCTTGAGCTCTTTGATTTCCTCTACATGGTTAGTCTCAACACAAGTACTAGAAGAAGTATATGCTTCATCGTTAGAGCAACAAGGCAAGGAAAGCAATTCATCACAAGATGTACCAATGTTATGCATGGATGAATCGCGAGGACTAGCACAAGGCAATATAGCATTTTGACCAAAAGTAGTGCTAGTATCCACATGAGGCTCACTAGATGTTAACTTAGCAAGCATGACCTCATGAGCTATCTTTAGCACATTATGGGATACTAGAAGATCATCATGAGAGCTTGTGAGCTTTACATGATTTTCTTCCAACATCCCATAATTGCTAGATAGCAACTCAAGTTGAGCCCTTAGCTCAACATTCTCCTTTAATATGGATGCTTCACAAGATATAGAGTTAGTAGCACAAGCATCATCATTAGCAACAAGAGGAGACCACAACTTGGCAAGCTCTTTTGAATATGAAGCTTTAAGTTGAGCATGAGACTCGGTGAGTTTGATGAGCTCACCCTTAATTACCCTTGAGCCATTTTCGAGGTGCTCAAAGTCCTCAAGGAGTTTAGCATGCGCAACTTCAAGCTCCTCATTTTTAGTTTCAAAATCACTGGCCACCTCAAGAGCTCTATCACGAGATTCCCTCACTCTAGATAATTCTAGAGCAAAAGTCTCCTCAAGAGATTCCTTGGTGGTTTGTTCAAGTTCAAGAGCTTGAGACAGGTCCGCAATCTCATTAGCGTAATCACGCTCATGACCTTCCATTTTATCAATGGTGACCTCATGCTCCTCAAGACGAGATTCCAACTCATCAATATAATTCTTGCCCTCAATGGCAATGGACATGATTTCCATGAAGTTGGAACGAGCAATTTTATTTTTATGAAGAGATTTAAAAACCATTTCCCCCTTAATTTTTAAGGAGGCAACATTATCATTCTCTTCATCATTATTAGCATCAACATCATCATCAAGAGACATATTGGGTTTCAAAGTAGGAGATACATTTGAAGCCTTAGCCATTGTAACATCCCAAAATTCTAAATTTTGGAATGTTATAAACACATATATAGATTGATTGATTGTTTGATTGATTGCGTGAATTGAGTGAAATTCGAATTCTTTTTGAAAGTTAAATGAGAGGGAATAAAAGGACTTTCCCAAACTTTCATATTGGTTTTCTGATCTTCGTGAATTCAAATTCTTTTCAACACAAAACCCCGGAGAGAAGATGACATGACTTCTTCCATTTATTTAAATGACAAGGGGTGTTGAAAATATTTGAATTTCATTTGAAAATATTTCCAATTCAGAAACTTTAAGCAACTCAATGATTTTCACGAGAGAAGATAAAATGACTTCTTCAAATTATATGAAATATGAGTTGGGAGTTTCAAAGAATTAAATTCAAAGTTCTTTGAATTTATTTTATTTTCAATTTGGAATATTAGATCATCATGCATATCTTATTTTCTTGCTTTTTGGTCGATCCTAGAAATTTCACGCAGCTCAAGGACCTTCGGAGAGAGTTGGAGATTTCGTTATTTTCATATTTGAGAGTTTTCTCGAATTGGAAAAGAGGATCATTTGATTTATTTATTTCATCTTCAATTATTTTTCCGTTATCAAAAAAAATATATGAGAGAGGGAATAATATGACTTTCCCAAATATAGGAAAAATGAAGATTTAATAAATAGATCAAATTTCGTTTTCCGGTGTTTGTTTGCGTTTTATTTGGATAGGGAAAAATGCGTGTTTTCAAAATTTGCTTTTTAGGCCCGGAGTAAAGTTCATTTTGTTCGACTCATTTTTAGGAGTCGGAGAAAATTTACTTTATTAGATTTGGAGTTCGTTTAGATCTCGTTTTGTTTTTTTTTCCGAGCGCGGAACAGTTTTAGAAAAAAAAGAAAAGAGAGAGAGAGAGCTCCAGCGACTTGGGCCTAAGGCCCAAGCCACCGAGCCAGCCAGGCCAGAGGCCGTCGCGCGCCACGCCCAGGGAGGAGCCACACCAGGCGCAAGGCGCCAGGGAGCCGCCGTCCTTTGTGGATTCCTAGTAGGATTCATCTACTTTCGTTTTTTTTCTAGATCTTTTCCCTCTTTTCTTTCCTAGTCCTAGTCCAATTCCTTGACCCCTATACCAAGTTTTCTCCCCCTCCCCAATATAAATACTCCCACACCCCCCTCTAAACACATCAAACCAAACCCCCTCTCCTCCCCAAGCCGCGCCTCACCCCGCGCCTCTCACCCGCGCCGCACCTTGCGTCACCCGCCGCCGCCGCACCTTGCCGTGCCGCCGCCGCACCTTGCCGCACCGCCGCCGCCCCGCGCCTAAGCCGCCTCACCACCACCGCGCCGCCGCCGCCCTGCGTCACCGCCGCCGCCGCACCTTGCCGCGCCGCCGCCGCCCTGCGTCACCGCCGCCGCCGCACCTTATGCACCGCCGCCGCCGCCCAACGCCGCCGTCAACGCCGTTCGCCGGAGGTACCGCGCCGCGTCTCTTCTTTCACTCGGTTCGGTTTTTCTTATAAACCGTTCCGATTCTTTTCTTCTCCACCGATTCGTTTTTCTTTCCGGTTCTTTTCTAAACCTTTCCGGTTTTCTAGATCGGTTTTTCGTTTCGGTTTTCTTCTCCGAAACCCTAGATCGGGTTCGTTTTCTTTTCCGATCTAGTTGCCTTTAGATCGTTCGCTGGACCGTTCGTCCTAACGAACGTGATCACCGGATTTCTTCTAAGTTAACGAACATCCGTTCGTTTAACCGTTCTTCTTTTTCTTTCTGTCGGATTTATTCCGCGTTTTCTCCGATCGCGATCTCAGATCCGATCTTCGTTCTAGTTTATCTTCTCGCTCGTTTATCGGAATCAGGTGATTCAAGCGCCTGGAGTTTCGCCTCGAAACCGCCGTTCCGTCTAATCAACTTGAACAAGTTTTGCCCCAGTAAAATTTGACCTAGATTCAACTTGCTAGAACCGAGTTGTTTTCTTCCGCCGTTTGTTTTCCGTTTCTTTGTTCGGTTCGTTCTTTCTTTGCAACCAGAGTTCTTAAGTTGAACTTTCAGGTTCGTTATCTCGTTCGAGTTTTACTTGTGCTTTAGATGAGTACTTATTGTGTGGTTACTATTGTTTGCTTACGATAGATTGACCGGAGTGTGACGAGTAGATCTATCACGAGTTTTGAGTGCGAATCTTCTTCATCAACATTGCAGGCAAGTTCACACTTTGATCATACCTTTTCTACAACCCAGTTTTATTGCATTAGATCAATCCTCTCACACTGCATGATTAGGATCTAATTAAATTGTGGGATGGGAAGTAGATGAGGTAGTACCTATTACCTGTATTATTATGAAACCTTTGGGAGTTACTCTACGTTTGCTTATATTGCCATGCTTTGCTAGTAGACGTGGATTGGGTGAGTGATATCCATGACAGATGTGAGATTGATAATTTTAATGGTTTATCTAAGGTGGCAACTTAAACACACATCTGGGTGGATTGAGGCACCTGATGTCTATCAGGACTTGCCTGTTTTTTTTGGACCGCCACCCAGGCTCAAAGGGATCATAAGATCTTTCATGCTAGAAACTTCCGTGTGCAGCTACATGCTACTATGGGCTCTAGCATAGTTGACTAAGTTGTGCGAACTCTTACGGGGTGGACTAGCAGATGTAGGGGATATAGGTGTACCGGTCTACCCCACATGTAAGGTGCTAGCGCTTCTGAAAGACTATGTCTCGGTCATCCGTCTTCTCAAACACCATGTAGTGCGAGAAACCAAACGGAGGCGATCGAGTCTTGTGGGGAAAAGTGCGCAAACCTCTGCAGAGTAACAAACTAATCATGATTAGCCGTGTCCCCGGTTATGGACAACTTGAGTATCTGGTACTTGAATATCATTGTGAATCTCATCACGTTACTTCTAATTAATGTTGTTGGGTTTTAATTATTTTTAATTGGGATTGAGAATGCTGTCAACCATTCTCAATGTTTCACAACCACCATGTTAGTAAATAAATTTATTCCTTTGCAGTAGGGAAAAATTGGCTTTACGCAAAAACCTTATAACCATAGAGCTTTTCCACCAGCCAAATATGCATGTAGTGATAGTCATTGTTCATCATTCTCTATGGTGTGAATTTGCCAGTACATTCAATGTACTGACCCGTTTCGGGCTGCAATGTCTTATGTTACAGGTTTCTTACGACGAGTAAGTGATACGTTAGGGTTACGATTTCTACACTCAACTTTGCCATTGGTGTTGATGGGAATCCACAACCTTGTTGCTTCCGCTATATGGATTGAGGTAATAGTATTTACGTTACTTTATACATGTGATTTACCTCTGTTATAAATCCTTCGAGTACTGTGTGTGTCAGCATACTGATCCAGGGATGACACATAAGCACAGAGACTTGATCCATTCGGGTCGGGTCGCTACAGCCATAAGGAAAAAAGCAATAGATGATGATGTAGGATCCCTCTTGTTCCATGGAGTTTTGGGTTTTCTCTACATTGTTAGCACCACAAATCGAGGAAATACAAGCATTTTTATCATGGCAACAAGATATAGCAAACATATCATCATGAGATTTAGTCAAGCAATTTCTACATGATATGCAGGGACTATCAACACAAGCATGTGAAACATTTGGAGTGCTCGAAGTGTTAAAGCCCAAAGAAGGAGCATTGCAATAAGATAGTGATGAAGGATCATCCACAATAAGCATACTATCATCATTGCAATGACCAACACTACTCACCATATCATTACCTTGTGGCAAACCACATGTAGGTGAAGTAGAAGAAGTTGAGAAGACTATACGGCCGGATGTGGAGGGATAACAATCATCCCCACAAAACTTGGACACGCCATATTTATCTTGAAGCTTTGTCCACAACTCATGAGCATCCCGAAATGGCATGAGTTGAAATATAACTACATTGCTCAAAGCATCGAAAAGCACATTAGAAGCTTGAGCATTGAGATAAGAGTTTTTATCATCCTCTAAAGATAATCTTTGGGGATCCTTTGGAGGAGAAAAACCCATATCTACAATTCACTCTAAATTTGGGTCCATGACCCTAAAGAGATTAAGCATGTGAATTACCCAAACATCAAAATTTGTGCCATTGAAACTAAGAGTGTCAGAGAATCCTAAACCCCTAGTCGACATCCTTACTCTCTAGGCGGTTAAGCCCAATAAAGAGAGACGAGGCTCTGATACCAATTGAAAGATCGTGGATGTCGCCTAGAGGGGGTGTGAATAGACGCTTTAAAATAATTATGGTTTAGGCTTGAACAAATGCTGTATAAACCTAGCGGTTAATTTTCCAAGCACAAAACCTAAAACAACTAGGCTCACCTATGTGCACCAACAACTTATGCTAAGCAAGATAAACTACTAGGTGATAGCAAGATATATGAAAAGAAACAATATGGCTATCACAAAGTAAAGTGCATAAGTAAAGAGCTCGGGTAAGAGATAACCGAGGCATGCGGAGACGATGATGTATCCCTAAGTTCACACCCTTGCGGATGCTAATCTCCATTTGGAGCGGTGTGGAGGCACAATGCTCCCCAAGAAGCCACTAGGGCCACCGTAATCTCCTCACGCCCTCGCACAATGCAAGATGTCGTGATTCCACTAAGGGACCCTTGGGGGCGGTCACCGAACCCGTACACTTTGGCAACCCTTGGGGGCGGTCACCAGTACCCGTCAAATTGCTCGGGGCGATCTCCACAACCTAATTGGAGACCCCGACGCTTGTGCGGAGCTTTACACCACAATGATTGAGCTCCGAACACCACCAACCGTCTAGGGCGCCCAAGCACCCAAGAGGAACAAGCTCAAGGGTACCAAGCACCCAAGAGTAATAAGCTTCTCAACTTGTAACTTCCACGTATCACGTGGAGAACTCAAACCGATGCACCAAATGCAATGGCAAGGGCACACGGAGTGCCCAAGTCCTTCTCTCTCAAATCCCACCGAAGCAACTAATGCTAGGGAGGAAAATGAGAGGAAGAACAAGAAGGAGAACACCAAGAACTCCAAGATCTAGATCCACGGGGTTCCCCTCACAAAGAGGAGAAAGTGATTGGTGGAAATGTGGATCTAGATCTCATCTCTCTTTTCCCTCAAAAACTAGCAAGAATCCATGGAGGGATTGGGAGTTAGCAAGCTCAAAGAAGGTCAACAATGGGGGCAAAAATGAGCTCAAGAGATTGGGTTCATTGGGGAAGAAGACCCCCTTTTATAGGTGGGGAAAAATCCAACCGTTATGCTCACAGCCCGCACAGAGCGGTACTACCGCTCCAAGGAGCGGTACTACTGCTAGGATGGAAGTACCCCTTTGAAAAACAACAACGAGGAGGCAAAAGGCCAGTAGAACCACCGGAGCGGTACTACCGCTCGTCCTCACGGTACTACCGCTCGACCTCACGGTACTACCGCTAATGGTAGCGGTACTACTGCTTGCGAGCGGTACAAAAAAATACTTCCGTGCCAACTTCCGCTGAGCAAAACACGAGATTTTGGACCGGAGCAGTACTACCACTTAGGAGCCGCGGTAGTACTGCTCTGGAGCGGTACTACCGCTCAGGAGCCGCGGTAGTACTGCTCTGGAGCGGTAGTAAAAAATTACGTCCGCTCTAGCCAGGGTAGTACCGCTGCAGCCTTTACAAAAACAGCCATAACTTCTGCAAACGGACTCCGAATTCAACGAAACCAAGTTTGTTGGAAATCTAATGACATGGGCTAACACAATATTGATAAAAATATCAATAAGAAGAAAATGAGAAAAGACCCATAAGAAAATGGTGAGAACTCTTCCTCGGAAAAGACCGATAAAACCTCCAATACCGAAAACATCTTAGAAGATGCATGCGAACTCCGTTTTCGATGAACTCAAGCTTGTCATCAAGATGACCATAATCTCTAAGACTCACAAAGAGAACCAAACAAGAACCAAGAAAGATGATGCAAGGATGCAATGGTTTGAGCTCTCTACGAATGATACGATCAAGCTACTCATCGAGAGCCCCCCTTGATAGTACGGCAATCGATCCTATGACCCGGTCTCCCAACTACCATCATGAGACCGGTAAAATAGAAAACCTATCAAGGGCAAACCTTTGCCTTGCACATGGTCCACTTGAGCTAGATGATGACGATCTTGACTCCCTCAAGTTGGACCACCTTTCTTGATTGTGCTGGCTCGATGAAGACTAGTTGATTGCTCCCCCATACTCCACTATGGGTGAGCCACTCTTCCACACATCTTCACAAGTCCATTGTCACCGCAATGGACGGCAAGCTTCAAGCATTTGATCTCTTCATGATGCTTCACTTGAATTTGCACACCGCAACCTAACCCCACAAAGAACTCTCATGAAGACCATGGGTTAGTACACAAAGCATAATGGATAATGCTTACCATACCATGGGATCACTTGATCCCTCTGTACATCGTGTACGCTTTATATGTTGATCAACTTGATTCACTCTTGACTTAGTCTTGATCAACCTTGATTCTTTCCAACTCTCTTCATTTGGATGATGTCTTGAAGGTAAACATGAATGATCAAACAATCTTCTTCTTCAAGACATGCTTGCAATAAGCTCAACTCTCAAATGACCAATCTTTGGATAATTCCTTGAATAGCATCTTGGTCGACACAAACTCTCCTTGAAACCAACACATGTATTCCAAGAAAAGCCTATGGACAAAACCTTCAAATATAACTCAAGGCAACCATTAGTCCATAGATATTGTCATCAATTACCAAAACCAAACATGGGGCACCGCATGTTCTTTGAAGTGTTTACCAAAACCAACAGTTAGCGCACGATTCTCAAACGAGTGCTCTATTTCATCAAAACACACACTGCTCATATGATAAACTGTGAAAACTTATGTCTTACCATGCCATATTCATGAAAAAACTAGTGAAGACGCATCTGTTTCGGCAACAATTATGATGGTTCTCACATGATTCACGGGCACACAAAAGTAGCAGAAGTTCCCATAGACGGATTCAAACAGAGTACTAGCCCCAGAGGGGTCGATAACAGGCAAGGTTCGGATAATTAGACACAATCCAAACTACTATTAAACACTAGCTGGGGAAACTATTTCATGCCTCGATCTAATTTGGTCTGGACACAAGACGGACCTTGCCATGAACATCATCGAGGATGTCCCACAGCAGCTCAATCCTGTGAACCTTCATGAAGACAACCTTGTGGCCTTGCCACTGATAAACTTGTTTGTGGAGGCATGCCACGTCATCTTCCTGCGTAAGCTTGACAAGAATAGTATGCCTCACAAACGAAGGAGTAGCTTTGAACTTCTTGTGCTTCAGTACACCCTGGACAACACGCCTGACAACAGTGAGGCTGGAATACAACTCTTCATTGTTATAACCGCAAATGGCTTCCAGGATCCAACAGCCTAAGAACTTTGTTTTCCCAGTGCGTATATTCAGGTCGTCCGCCTCATAGCGAGTGGCATGTACAACCACACAATCCTCGTCTGCATCAGGGCTCTAATTGAAATAGAAACAAATTCTGAATTAGTTTTCAGTATAAGAAACACAAGTTATTTAAACCACTATGTATAGCATGGCATCGAAGCTAATAAAATTTTGCATTATTAATCACCACATACTTCCTTTTCTAAAAAAAATCACCACATACTTAGATGAAAAACCACAATCGAGATCGGCAAAGAAGGAAATCACCTTGGACAGCTCAGCGGGGGGGGGGACACATCCTCGAAGGGGGGAAACTGCTCCTGCAGTGCCACGGGGGCTGTAACCTCAAACGGGGCATTGACCATCTCAGTAGTGGCCATGAGCATATCTGGGGTCGGCTCGGTGGTTGCCTCCATCTTCTTGGAGCTCTCTGTCTCGTGGGGATCAGCCTCCCGCGTCTGCTCCAATATCGGCAGATCTTCGCCTGGTTCTCCTTGGTCCATCATGAAACTGACGAATACTAGGAGACCACTGAAAGGAAAACACAATCGCAATGACAATGAAACAAAAAAGAGAGTGAGAATCGGTTACTGCTTTGCAAAAGTTCTTTTTTTTCTCTAAACAAAAATATACCAACATCACGGATCCTCTTACCTTCCCTTCATTCGGAGAGAAGAACAGTGGCAGATGCGAGTGTTTCCTTTCTTGAAGACGGTGAGGGAGAAGGGGATTCAGCAAAGAGTGAAATGGTGGTTGCTTCGTCCGTCAAACTTAGACTGCGGGGAGGTGGGGTTTTATGATACGACGGCTCGTTACTGTCGCGCTATGACCGGGGTGACTCTCCGCCTGCATACTGCCTTCTAATTTGGTGGATGGCATTTGGGCCCGCGCGCTGCATGACCCGCATGTCGGTGAACAAAAGTATAACGGCATTCAGTAGAGGGAGATGTTTCAATGACCTAGGAGGAGCCAGAAGCGGTAGAGTGTCTCCACTGTACTAGTAGTAATTGTTTTTCTGGGTAGCTGTAGAGTGTCTCCACTGTACTAGTAGTAATTGTTTCTCTGGGCCCAAGACAAAACAGCCCATCCACACTAGTAAATAGTAAAATCAATTCAAAAGCCCATATATTTACTGAATTGACGGATGGGTATGTCGAAGAGCAAAAAAAGGAGTTTCAGGTGGGCAAAAGAGCTTCTGAACGTGTCGGGCTTCTATTTACAACATATTGTGGTCATAATCCAGTAAATTTTACGACCCAGGATGTTCATTCTATGGACTTGACCGATCCATTTGACTGTGACTGCCGAAAACAGTGCTGGAGTTAGATGTTGTTGCCCTTTTCAATCTGGTTTTTTTTGTAAACCTGATGAACAATTAACCCTCATGCTTTTGTACAGTTTGTAAGCTGGAGTTAGATGTTCCTGCCCTTTTCAACTCGGTTGTGACTGACATATTTTCTTTGAAACAAGGAAAATGGCTTGACATTCGTTTAATTTAGAGTGAAATATTGTAACAAATCCCAACCAAGGGAAATAACATCACTCTCACCGGCTGCTTGAGCTCACTGTGCATTACAGAAGCCAAGTGATTAGCCCCCACCAGCACCCACAAACTTATTTCGAACTAGCACATCAAATGGGTTGTAAATTTTCATAGGAAAGGCTGCATGACCGTGACAGATTTGGATTCTGACATTTGGGACCCGCGAGGAAATATCCTATCCAAGGTGGTGTCGACTTACTAGCCAGTCAAAAAACGATTCTGCCTACCAGCCGTTGGATTGACATCCAACATCTGTCGTGTATCTTCTATCTCTTGTCTTCTTCTTCCTCCAGCTGCCCAAACCAAACCACCCCGTCGGCTCCGCCTGCTCCCGCCTCCCATGGCTGGCTGCGCCTCCGCCGCCCTACCGTACGTACCCTCCAACATTGGCCAGTCCCTCCCTCTATTCCCCCACACGTCCTGTTATTCTCCAGTGACGTCAGCTCCAACATGCACCCGCGCCCGAACCAGTCAACCCTCGTACTCCCCTCCGCCTGCGACTGGACCGACGCATCTTCAACGGCTCCTGTTCGGTCCGTCCGAGGCCTCGCCGTCGTCCTCCGCCTTGCGGCCTTGGTTCGCTCGCCGTGCGCGGTGCGCCGCCCTCTTGCGTTGTCAACATCGTCAACAACCGAGAGGAACAAGGAGATGACTGTACGTGGAGAGGATGACAGTAGGGACCCACCAGCGTCATGGCAGTACGCAAGCAAGTGCCTCTATAGTACAAGCTCAAAAATATGGTTCCTCCTAATGGTTGGACATCTGGGGCTCACGCCATTGTCAACGTAGTCAATAAACGAGAGAATTACGCTATGAGCGGCTGACACCAGGGACCCAGCAAGTCGCGCATTTTTTTAGGAACAAGCAGTTGTTATTTATACTAGTTTTAGCGACGGATCAGGGTAACAACGGGGCTGTGCGGGGGCTGTGGCCCGTCTAGCCAGGGTTTTATTTATGTTTACCACATCATGAGCCCAGTTGTGTTTTTTTCTTGCTGAAAATGGCTAGCCCAGTTCTATTTTTTTTAAGAAATACCCAAATAAGGCCTACTTGCTTTATCGGCCCTGCTGGGCTGCAAATCTTTCAAGACGAGGAGAGTTTCATTCGGTTTGCCCAGAAATGGGCTGTACATTTTTAAAACACATCAAACCGGGAATTAGTTTCAATTTTTTTCATTACAAGATCTTAAATTCCATTGATTTTTATGCGTGGACAATTATTTGGATTTTATATTTATATAAATTATTTTTCAAAATAGTTTGAATGTGAATCAATATTTCTGGATTAAAAACAGTTGACCACACCGAAATATGCAAAATTTCGTATACTTTTTAACCGTGGCCACAGTATGGGGTGTAATGCTAACAAAAAGAAGATGGGATCCAAAAAAATTCTTAAGAATTAGCAAATGGGCTGTACATTATTAGAAATAATGGCAGATGGGTTGTATGCTATTTTCCACAGATTTGAGGCTGACTTGTGCGTCTACTACAGGTTGACGCGTATGCTTTCATAAAAAAAAGGTTGACGCACATGCAACGCCCTGTCAACTTAGTCAACACATGAGAGTATTGACTGTTGGATGTCCATCCAACGGCCGTCGTGCTTCTTCAATCTCTGCTCTTCATGCTCCAGCCGCTCAACCAAGCGCCGGCGGGACTGCCTGCTCCCTACTCCCGCGGCCGGCTATGCTGCCGCGCAGGCCTCACGGCCCCACCGTACTCCCATCGCTGGCCTAGCCATCCCACTACTCACCCACACATGTTGTTATTCTCCAGCGACGGCACACGAACCAGTAAACCCTCATACTCCTCCGCGTGGGAAACAACTGTCGAGTATTCCCTGGCTCCGTGTCGTTCCCTTCCTAGGCCTCGCCGTCGTCCACCGCCCTGGTGCTCTCGGTGCGGCCTGGTCAACGTGGTCAATGAACGACATCCATCGAAAGTGGAATGTACGTGGAGAGGCTGACAGCTGGGTCCACGGCCGCACGCAAGGAAATGCCTCCTTATTACGCGCAAAATAATGATTCCTCCACCTGACAGCTAGGACCCATGGGAAGGGCCTCTGTATTTCACGAAAAAAACGTTCCCCCGCTGATAGGTCAGACCCACAAGCTATATCTTCGCACGCAAGGAAGTGCCTCCTTATTACGCCCAAAAAAATGAAACCCCCTGCTAGCTGGGCCCACCATATTGTTGGGCTGACTTGTGGGCCTACTAAGTTGACGGGGACGGAGTGCTTTGTCAACTTAGTCAATACTCCAGTGACCGTATGATGTCCATCCAACGGCCATAGTGCTTCTTCAACCTCTGGTCTTCTTGCTCCAGCCGCCCAAAGCAGCGCCGGTCGTGCCGCCTCCTCCTGCCTCCCCGTGGCCGGCTGTGCTCCGCGGAGGCCTCACCGCCCCCTACTACTCCCACACTGGCCAGGCCATCCCACTCACCCACACCCCCTGTTATTCTGCGGCGACGGCAGCCTCACACCGCAGCCGAACCAGTGAACCCTCGTACTCCTCTCCGCGTGGGCATCCACTGCCGCGTCTTCCCCTCCCGCGTCGTCCCCTTCCTAGGCCTCGCCGTACACGCCGTGGTGCTCTCGGCGCGGCTAGTCAATGTGGTCAACAACCGACTTCCATCGGAAGAGTACTGTACGTGGAGAGGCTGACAGCTGGGTCCACGACAGCCGCAAGGAAGTGCCTCCTTATTACGCGGAAAATAATTATTCCTCCACCTGACAGCAGGGACCCACCGGACGGGCCACCAGTATTTTGCGAAAAAAATCGTTTCCCCCTGACTGCTGGGACCCACCGACGGGCCACCGTATTTCGCGAAAAAAACGTTCCCCCCGCTGTCAGCTCGGACCCACCGGAAGTGCCTCCTTATTACGCACAAAAAAATGAATACCCCCTGCTAGCTGGGACCCACCTTGGTGGGAGGCTGACTTGTGGGCCTACTAAGTTGACGGGGACGAAGGGCTTTGTCAACTTAGTCAATATGAACGATTCTAGCTCCAGTGACCGTATGATGTCCATCCAACGCCGTAGTGCTTCTTCAACCTCTGGTCTTCTTGCTCCAGCCGCCCAAAGCAGCGCCGGTCGTGCCGCATGCTCCTGCCTCCCGTGGCGGCTGTGCTGCCGGGAGGCCTCACCGCCCCTACTATTCCCACCGCTGGCCAGGCCCTGCGGCGACGGCAGCCTCACACCGCAGCCGAACCAGTGAACCCTCGTACTCCTCTCCGCGCGGGCTTCCACTGCCGTCGTCTTCCCCGGCTCCGCGTCGTCCCCTTCCTAGGCCTCGCCGTCGTCCACCCGTGGTGCTCTCCGCGCGGCGTGGTCAACGTGGTCAAGGAACAACTTCCATCGGAAGAGTACTGTACGTGGAGAGGCTGACAGCTGGGTCCACGGCCACAGCCCAGTTTTTTTGTGATTTGCCAAGTAAGTCGCTTTGTCAGGCCTGTTGGGCTGCAAATCTTTCAAGACGAGGAGAGCTTTCATTCGGCTGGCCGAGAAAATGGCCCATCAGTAATGAGAAATGGGTTGTACATTTTTAAAACACATCAACCTGCCATTAGTCAACGTAGTAATTTCAAAAAAAAAATCCTACGCACACGCAAGATCATGGTGATGCATAGCAACGAGAGGGGAGAGTGTGATCTACGTACCCTTGTAGACCGACAGCGGAAGCGTTAGCACAACACGGTTGATGTAGTCGTACGTCTTCACGGCCCGACCGATCAAGCACCGAAACTACGGCACCTCCGAGTTCTAGCACACGTTCAGCTCGATGACGATCCCCGGACTCCGATCCAGCAAAGTGTCGGGGAAGAGTTCCGTCAGCACGACGGCGTGGTGACGATCTTGATGTACTACCGTCGCAGGGCTTCGCCTAAGCACCGCTACAATATTATCGAGGATTATGGTGGAAGGGGCACCGCACACGGCTAAGAATATGATCACGTGGATCAACTTGTCTAGAGGTGCCCCCCTGCCCCCGTATATAAAGGAGCAAGGGAGCGGCCGGCCAGGAGGAGGGGCGCGCCAGGAGGAGTCCTACTCCCACCGGGAGTAGGATCCCCCCTTTCCTAGTTGGAATAGGATCGGAGGAAGAGGAGAAGAAAGGAAGGGGCGGCCCCCTCTCCTTGTCCTATTCGGACTAGGAGGGGGAGGGGCGCGCGGCCCAGCCCTGCCCTCTCCTCTCTTCCACTAAGGCCCACTAAGGCCCATATACCTCCCGGGGGGTTCCGGTAACCTCCCGGTACTCCGGTAAAATCCCGATTTCACCCGGAACACTTCCGATATCTCAAATATAGGCTTCCAATATATCAATCTTTATGTCTCGACCATTTCGAGACTCCTCGTCATGTCCGTGATCACATCCGGGACTCCGAACAACCTTCGGTACATCAAAATGCATAAACTCATAATATAACTGTCATCGTAACTTAAGCGTGCGGACCCTACGGTTCGAGAACAATGTAGACATGACCGAGACACGTCTCCGGTCAATAACCAATAGCGGGACCTGGATGCCCATATTGGCTCCTACATATTCTACGAAGATCTTTATCGGTCAGACCCATAACAACATACGTTGTTCCCTTTGTCATCGGTATGTTACTTGCCCGAGATTCGATCGTCGGTATCCAATACCTAGTTCAATCTCGTTACCGGCAAGTCTCTTTACTCGTCGTAATACATCATCTCACAACTAACTCATTATGTAATGCTTGCAAGGCTTATGTGATGTGCATTACCGAGAGGGCCCAGAGATACCTCTCCGACGATCGGAGTGACAAATCCTAATCTCGAAATACGTCAACCCAACATGTACCTTTGGAGACACCTGTAGAGCACCTTTATAATCACCCAGTTACGTTGTGACGTTTGGTAGCACACAAAGTGTTCCTCCGGCACACGGGAGTTACATAATCTCATAGTCATAGGAACATGTATAAGTCATGAAGAAAGCAATAGCAACATACTAAACGATCGGGTGCTAAGCTAATGGAATGGGTCATGTCAATCAGATCATTCAACTAATGATGTGATCCCGTTAATCAAATAACAACTCTTTTGTCTATGGTTAGGAAACATAACCATCTTTGATTAACGAGCTAGTCAAGTAGAGGCATACTAGTGACACTCTGTTTGTCTATGTATTCACACATGTACTATGTTTCCGGTTAATACAATTCTAGCATGAATAATAAACATTTATCATGATATAAGGAAATAAATAATAACTTTATTATTGCCTCTAGGGCATATTTCCTTCAGTCTCCCACTTGCACTAGAGTCAATAATCTAGATTATACAGTAATGATTCTAACACCCATGGAGCCTTGGTGCTGATCATGTTTTGCTCGTGGAAGAGGCTTAGTCAATGGGTCTGCAACATTCAGATCCGTATGTATCTTCCAAATCTCTATGTCTCCCACCTGGACTAGATCCCGGATGGAATTGAAGCGTCTCTTGATGTGCTTAGTTCTCTTGTGAAATCTGGATTCCTTTGCCAAGTCAATTGCACCAGTATTGTCACAAAAGTTTTTCATTGGACCCGATGCACTAGGTATGACACCTAGATCGGATATGAACTCCTTCATCCAGACTCCTTCGTTTGCTGCTTCCGAAGCAGCTATGTATTCCGCTTCACATGTAGATCCCGCCACAACGCTTTGTTTAGAACTGCACCAACTGACAGCTCCACCGTTTAATGTAAACACATATCCGGTTTGCGATTTAGAATCGTCCGGATCAGTGTCAAAGCTTGCATCAACGTAACCGTTTACGATGAGCTCTTTGTCACCTCCATATACGAGAAACATATCCTTAGTCCTTTTCAGGTACTTCAGGATGTTCTTGACCGCTGTCCAGTGATCCACTCCTGGATTACTTTGGTACCTCCCTGCTAGACTTATAGCAAGGCACACATCAGGTCTGGTACACAGCATTGCATACATGATAGATCCTATGGCTGAAGCATAGGGAACATCTTTCATTTTCTCTCTATCTTCTGCAGTGGTCGGGCATTGAGTCTGACTCAACTTCACACGTTGTAACACAGGCAAAAACCCTTTCTTTGCTTGATCCATTTTGAACTTCTTCAAAATCTTGTCAAGGTATGTGCTTTGTGAAAGTCCAATTAAGCGTCTTGATCTATCTCTATAGATCTTTATTCCTAATATGTAAGCAGCTTCACCGAGGTCTTTCATTGAAAAACTCTTATTCAAGTATCCCTTTATGCTATCCAGAAATTCTATATCATTTCCAATCAGTAATATGTCATCTACATATAATATCAGAAATGCTACAGAGCTCCCACTCACTTTCTTGTAAATATAGGCTTCTCCAAAAGTCTGTATAAAACCAAATGCTTTGATCACACTATCAAAGCGTTTATTCCAACTCCGAGAGGCTTGCACCAGTCCATAAATGGATCGCTGGAGCTTGCACACTTTGTTAGCTCCCTTTGTATCGACAAAACCTTCCGGTTGCATCATATACAACTCTTCTTCCAGAAATCCATTCAGGAATGCAGTTTTGACATCCATCTGCCAAATTTCATAATCATAAAATGCGGCAATTGCTAACATGATTCGGACAGACTTAAGCATCGCTACGGGTGAGAAGGTCTCATCGTAGTCAATCCCTTGAACTTGTCGAAAACCTTTTGCGACAAGTCGAGCTTTGTAGACAGTAACATTACCGTCAGCGTCAGTCTTCTTCTTGAAGATCCATTTATTCTCAATTGCTTGCCGACCATCGGGCAAGTCAACCAAAGTCCAGACTTTGTTCTCATACATGGATCCCATCTCAGATTTCATGGCTTCAAGCCATTTTGCGGAATCTGGGCTCACCATCGCTTCTTCATAGTTCGTAGGTTCATCATGATCTAGTAGCATGACTTCCAGAATAGGATTACCGTACCACTCTGGCGCGGATCTTACTCTGGTTGATCTATGAGGTTCAGTAGTATCTTGTTCTGAAGTTTCATGATCATTATCATTAGCTTCCTCACTAATTGGTGTAGGTGTCGCAGAAACAGGTTTCTGTGATGTACTACTTTCCAATAAGGGAGCAGGTACAGTTACCTCGTCAAGTTCTACTTTCCTCCCACTCACTTCTTTCGAGAGAAACTCCTTCTCTAGAAAGGATCCATTCTTAGCAACGAATGTCTTGCCTTCGGATCTGTGATAGAAGGTGTACCCAACAGTTTCCTTTGGGTATCCTATGAAGACACATTTCTCCGATTTGGGTTCGAGCTTATCAGGTTGAAGCTTTTTCACATAAGCATTGCAGCCCCAAACTTTAAGAAACGACAACTTTGGTTTCTTACCAAACCATAGTTCATAAGGCGTCGTCTCAACGGATTTCGATGGTGCCCTATTTAACGTGAATGCGGCCGTCTCTAAAGCATAACCCCAAAACGACAGCGGTAAATCAGTAAGAGACATCATAGATCGCACCATATCTAGTAAAGTACGATTATGACGTTCGGACACACCATTACACTGTGGTGTTCCGGGTGGCGTGAGTTGCGAAACTATTCCGCATTGTTTCAAATGTACACCAAACTCGTAACTCAAATATTCTCCTCCATGATCAGATCGTAGAAACTTTATTTTCTTGTTACGATGATTTTCAACTTCACTCTGAAATTCTTTGAACTTTTCAAATGTTTCAGACTTATGTTTCATTAAGTAGATATACCCATATCTGCTTAAATCATCTGTGAAGGTGAGAAAATAACGATATCCGCCACGAGCCTCAATATTCATCGGACCACATACATCTGTATGTATGATTTCCAACAACTCTGTTGCTCTCTCCATAGAACCGGAGAACGTTGTTTTAGTCATCTTGCCTATGAGGCACGGTTCGCAAGTACCAAGTGATTCATAATCAAGTGGTTCCAAAAGTCCATCAGTATGGAGTTTCTTCATGCGCTTTATACCGATATGACCTAAACGGCAGTGCCACAAATAAGTTGCACTATCATTATCAACTCTGCATCTTTTGGCTTCAACATTATGAATATGTGTGTTACTACTATCGAGATTCATCAAAAATAGACCACTCTTCAAAGGTGCATGACCATAAAAGATATTACTCATATAAATAGAACAACCATTATTCTCTGATTTAAATGAATAACCGTCTCGCATCAAACAAGATCCAGATATAATGTTCATGCTCAACGCTGGCACCAAATAACAATTATTTAGGTCTAATACTAATCCCGAAGGTAGATGTAGAGGTAGCGTGCCGACTGCGATCACATCGACTTTGGAACCATTTCCCACGCGCATCGTCACCTCGTCCTTTGCCAGTGTTCGATTAATCTATAGTCCCTGTTTCGAGTTGCAAATATTAGCAACAGAACCAGTATCAAATACCCAGGTGCTACTACGAGCTCTAGTAAGGTACACATCAATAACATGTATATCACATATACCTTTGATCACCTTGCCATCCTTCTTATCCGCCAAATACTTGGGGCAGTTCCGCTTCCAGTGACCAGTCTGCTTGCAGTAGAAGCACTCAGTTTCAGGCTTAGGTCCAGACTTGGGTTTCTTCTCTTGAGTAGCAACTTGCTTGCCGTTCTTTTTGAAGTTCCCCTTCTTCTTCCCTTTGCCATTTTTCTTGAAACTAGTGGTCTTGTTGACCATCAACACTTGATGCTCCTTCTTGATTTCTACCTCCGCAGCTTTTAGCATTGCGAAGAGCTCGGGAATAGTCTTATTCATCCCTTGCATATTATAGTTCATCACAAAGCTCTTGTAGCTTGGTGGCAGTGATTGGAGAATTCTGTCAATGACGCAATCATCTGGAAGATTAACTCCCAATTGAATCAAGTGATTATTATACCCAGACATTTTGAGTATATGCTCACTGACAGAACTGTTCTCCTCCATCTTGCAGCTATAGAACTTATTGGAGACTTCATATCTCTCAATCCGGGCATTTGCTTGAAATATTAACTTCAACTCCTGGAACATCTCATATGCTCCATGACGTTCAAAACGTCGTTGAAGTCCCGATTCTAAGCCGTAAATCATGGCACACTGAACTATCGAGTAGTCATCAGCTTTGCTTTGCCAGACGTTCATAACATCTGGTATTGCTCCAGCAGCAGGCCTGGCACCCAGCGGTGCTTCCAGGACGTAATTCTTCTGTGCAGCAATGAGGATAATCCTCAAGTTACGGACCCAGTCCGTGTAATTGCTACCATCATCTTTCAACTTTGCTTTCTCAAGGAACGCATTAAAATTCAACGGAACAACAGCACGGGCCATCTATCTACAATCCAACATACATAAGCAAGATACTATTAGGTACTAAGTTCATGATAAATTTAAGTTCAATTAATCAAATTACTTAAAGAACTCCCACTTAGATAGACATCCCTCTAATCCTCTAAGTGATCACATGATCCAAATCAACTAAACCATAGCCGATCATCACGTGAAATGGAGTAGTTTTCAATGGTGAACATCGTTATGTTGATCATATCTACTATATGATTCACGCTCGACCTTTCGGTCTCCGTGTTCTGAGGCCATATCTGCATATGCTAGGCTCGTCAAGTTTAACCCGAGTATTCTGCGTGTGCAAAACTGGCTTGCACCCGTTGTAGATGGACGTAGAGCTTATCACACCCGATCATCACGTGGTGTTTGGGCACGACGAACTTTGGCAACGGTGCATACTCAGGGAGAACACTTCTTGATAATTAGTGAGAGATCATCTTATAATGCTACCGTCAATCAAAGCAAGATAAGATGCAAAAAAAAGATAAACATCACATGCAATCAATATAAGTGATATGATATGGCCATCATCATCTTGTTCTTGTGATCTCCATCTCCGAAGCACCATCATGATCACCATCGTCACCGGCGCGACACCTTGATCTCCATCATAGCATCGTTGTCGTCTCGCCAATCTTATGCTTCTACGACTATCGCTACCGCTTAGTGATAAAGTAAAGCATTACAGGGCGATTGCATTGCATACAATAAAGCGACAACCATATGGCTCCTGCCAGTTGCCGATAACTCGGTTACAAAACATGATCATCTCATACAATAAAACTTAGCATCATGTCTTGACCATATCACATCACAATATGCCCTGCAAAAACAAGTTAGACGTCCTCTACTTTGTTGTTTGCAAGTTTTACGTGGCTGCTACGGGCTTAAGCAAGAACCAATCTTACCTACGCATCAAAACCACAACGATAGTTTGTCAAGTTGGTGCTGTTTTAACCTTCGCAAGGACCGGGCGTAGCCACACTTGGTTCAACTAAAGTTGGAGAAACTGTCACCCGCAAGCCACCTCTGTGCAAAGCACGTCGGGAGAACCGGTCTCGCGTAAGCGTACGCGTAATGTTGGTCCGGGCCGCTTCGTCCAACAATACCGCCGAACCAAAGTGTGACATGCTGGTAAGCAGTATGACTTATATCGCCCACAACTCACTTGTGTTCTACTCGTGCATATAACATCAACACATAAAACCTAGGCTCGGATGCCACTGTTGGGGAACGTAGTAATTTCAAAAAAATTCCTACGCACACGCAAGATCATGGTGATGCATAGCAACGAGAGGGGAGAGTGTTGTCTACGTACCCTCGTAGACCGAAGCGGAAGCGTTGATGCAACATAGAGGAAGTAGTCGTACGTCTTCCCGATCCGACCGATCCAAGTACCGTTACTCCGGCACCTCTGAGTTCTTAGCACACGTACAACTCGATGACGCTCCCCGGGCTCTGATCCAGCAAAGCTTCGGGGATGAGTTCCGTCAGCACGACGGCGTGGTGACGATGATGATGTTCTACCGACGCAGGGCTTCGCCTAAGCACTGCAATGATATGATCGAGGTGGAATATGGTGGAAGGGGGCACCGCACACGGCTAAGGAACGATCACGAGGATCAACTTGTGTGTCCTAGGGTGCCCCCTTGCCCCCGTATATAAAGGAGGGAGGGGGAGGTGCGGCCGGCCCCAAGGGGTGCGCCTGGAGGAGTCCTACTCCCACCGGGAGTAGGGCTCCCCCCTCTCTTGCCTTGTTGGAGAAGGAAAGGGGGTGGGAGAAGAGGAAAGGGGGGCGCCGCCCCCCCTTCCTTGTCCTATTCGGACTAGGGGGGGAGGGGGCGCGTGGCCTTCCCTAGCCGGCCCCTCTCTTCTCCCTTATGGCCCATGTAGGCCCATTAACCCCCGGGGGGGGGGGGGTTCCGGTAACCCCCCGGTACTCCGGTAAAATCCCGATTTCACCCGGAATGAATCCGATGTCCAAATGTAGGCTTCCAATATATCAATCTTTATGTCTCGATCATTTCGAGACTCCTCGTCATGTCCGTGATCACATCCGGGACTCCGAACTAACTTCGGTGCATCAAAATGCATAAACTCATAATAACTGTCATCGTAACGTTAAGCGTGCGGACCCTACGGTTCGAGAACAATGTAGACATGACCGAGACACGTCTCTGGTCAATAACCAATA